>NC_056743.1:628580993-628880993 GCF_019279795.1 Protopterus annectens | reverse complement strand
TGATTAGTCTTGCCCACATAGAAGGATGGGCAAGATTTACATGTGGCTAGATAAATCACATTGGAAGTAGTGCATGCTGCTTTTACATTGAAAATATAACTTCTCTTGGTTCTTCGATGTTCAAATTGATTGCTGTTATCTATCAAGGGACAAGCAATACAGTGACCACATCTAAATGTACCTTTACGACCAACTATTTGATTTTTACTGTTTCCATGAGTAGTGCATAGCAGCCTTTTTAAATTCTTTTTGTTCTTGAAGCCAAAGCTTGGTGTATCTCCCACTATATCCTTTATATGTGGATCTTGTGCCAAAATTGGCCAAAATTGTTTTATCACTTTTTGAATTTGATAATTATCAGAGCTGTATGTTAACAAACTCCTAGTTCCCTTATTCTCACCAGTGAGTCTGTTGCATTTTCTATGATTGGTGAGCTTCAAATCTTGCTCACTGTAGCCTCTTTCCTTCAGGTTCTTTTGTAAAAATTCAACCTCCTTATCACATGTGGTTTTCTGATTACAGCGTTTATGAATCCTGTTGACCTCATTGCGCATGATGTTCTTTGTGATGTGCCTGGGATGCATGCTGCTCTTTAATAAATAATGGTTCCTCCATGCATCTTTCCTATGTAGTTCCATATCCAGAGTGCCTGTTTCATTAAGGATAATATTCACATCAAGGAAGCTTACTGCTTATCTAGAGTAATTAGCTGTGAATGTTAAGAATGTAGTAGTAGAGTAAAGGTAGCTCTTAAACTGTGTGAATTGTTCTACTTCTCCTTTCCATAGGATGAACAAATCATCCACAAAACGCCCATAATACAGGATATATTCATGCCACGGGTTACTAGAATGAAGAACATGTTGCATTACCCAATCTACTAGGACTAAGTTGGAGTAACTGTTAGCACAGGGGGTGCCCATGGCAACCCCCACCTCTGTAAGTAAGTTTTGTTATCATATACAAAATAGTTATTCTCCAATATTAATTCAAGTAGAGCACAGACGATGTAAGTCTCTGTTGAGGTCTTCTTTTCTGACAGAATTCTTTTTATTGAATCTATCCCAATATCGTTTGGGATGGTGGTAAAAAGATTATTTACATTGAGGGTAGTTAAGAGGAGATCATGATGATCAGTAATTCTCCTCATAGTTGTACTTATTTTATGTAAGAAGTCATCTGTGTCCCTCAGGACTGTATCATAAAATGTCAAAAGTTCTCAATTCCTTTTCAACATACAGGGGCATATTTTCCGTGATCCATCCCTGGCGTGAAACTATTGGACGTAATGGTGGATTCAAAATATCTTTATGTATTTTGGGGAGTCCATTTATTGTTGGAATTGTGGGTTTAGGTATATCTAGAAAATTGAACAATTCTAAATCAATTTGTCTTTGTAAAACCATGTCATTCGGATAAGAACTCACTCTATTCTTGGCTTGATTTATATTAACAGATGCTACTTCTACGTATGTCTTGGAATCTTTCAGCATCATTTCCATTCTGTTAATATACTATGCTGTGTCCATGACAACAATAGCTCCCCCTTTATCCGCTGGTTTCAGAACTATGTTCGCATTCTGTTGTAGGTTGTTAATTGCTTGTTTTTCATCAAATGTAATGTTCCTGTAATGTTTTGTGTGTGTGTCCATCCTCAGCTTCTCAACTTCGTTGCTGCAAAGCCTTGTAAATAATTCCACTGCTGGAAGACTCACAGGTACGAAGGTAGTAGGCTTCTTTTGGTCCCAATTTATTTCCATATATACTTTTTAATGTTACATTGTGACCAAAGCACTTAAATCAATAACAAACTCATTTAGGTCTGATCTAAATGCAGGAATAAAAGTCAGGCCTTTTTGTAATATTGATTGTTCCGCAGATGTTAAAATGTGTTTAGAGATATTTACGACCAGGGAGTTATCTATAGAAGGTTTTTTTTTCTCTTCCGATCTTGGCTCTGTGATCTGTAATTCTTGTGATACGTTTGTTTCAGAAAAAACGGTAAAGAGGTAGATAGTGGAAGATGTGTTCCATTCTTCTTTGGTATAGCCCCTGGAATAAGGGTTTCCAGGATATTTCCTGTGTTAATCTCTAGTAATCCATTGGGTTTGTCTAAAGAAGTAGAATTGGTAGGTTGGTTATCTTCAATAGCTGGTGACATAACTATAGGATTCTCATTAGGTTGCATGACATTGGACCTTTTATTATAAGGCTGACGAGCTTGTGTTCCCGCTGTATATTCTTCCCTGGGCCATTCAAAGATATGGCCCTGCTTAAAGTCCAGGACATCTCTGTTTAGTTTTTTTTATTTTTTGTTCTTTTAATTTAGATTTATAGATATTCAAACTGAACTGCAAATTTTCCAATTTGTTTATTTGACAGGAGGTTAAATTTACTTTTTCTAGTTCTGCTTGTTTCTCCTTTATTTGCTGTGCAATTTTATCTGATTCCGGTTTAAAATATTCTAAAAGTAATTTAATATAGCGAAAACTTGTTTCAAGATTAATGGCTTGCCAGCTCGCTAATAATGCAGGATGCTGATTGCCATAGCTGGGCATGCATTTAATGCGCATGCCCCTAGGTATCACTTGGTGATGTATGCATGCTTCTGAATGATAGCGTTGCCATGTTAGTCTTTTTAACTTAAACGCCACAGTCTCAACATCATTAAGAATTGTATCAAAGTTGAAGTTGTCTACTCCTTCAGATATATTATCAACCATGTTTGTATCATTAGAGTTAAATTGTAAGTTCAATAGTGGATTCAACCTGGTTTCTAAGTTGTCAGCATTCTTACCATGGATAAAATCTATGTTGGTAAGATTTCCTTTGTTCCTATTAGTAGTTGCTTCGTTAGCCACCTGCAGTAGGGAAGTAGTAAAAGACAAAATGTAATAAATCTTCCAACAAACAAGGGGGAACCAGATCCTACCCCCTATGTCGAGAAGCCATGAAATTGGGGGAATGGACAATGTCTTCCAACAGCTTTCTTGTCGCGACAGACATTCTGGGGAAGTCCAGTGTTCTAGCTGACAGGCTCAGCCGAACCCTGCTGATGCCTCATGAGTGGTCTCTCAACCCAGCAGTGGCGAACATGACCTTCTAGAAATGGGGTCATCCTTTCTGCGATCTCTTCGCCTTTCCTTCCAACATAATGTGCAGCAAGTTCTTTGCCCTAATTCCTCCACCAGGGAAATCCCCAAGAGATGCTCTAGTTCACGCTTGGCCCTCCGGTCTTCTGTATGCATTCCCTCCCTTTTCTCTTATTCCAAAATTCCTTCAGAAAGCCAGGAAGTTGAAGTGCAAGGTCATCCGCATTGCCCCATTTTGGTCTCAACAAATCTAGTTTCCCATGCTAAGGTCTCATATTTGTTTCCTCCCTGGTCTGTGCATCCATCTCAGGATCTTCTTTCACACCCATCTGGTCACCCTCACCCAAACATTGTCAATCTCAGGTTGACAGCTTGGCTAATCCACTTCCAATGATGGCTAGAGTTCCTGGGCTGTTGTCCTCTATTAACAGTATCATTTTAGTAGCCCACAAAGTTTCCACTAGGAAAATCTATGCTAGTAAATGGAAGAGATTTTCTATCTGGGCTCAGCAAGACAAAGTTGACCTTTTTTCCACTCCTATTCCCTTTATCTTGGATTTTCTTTCTAACCTTTTTCACAAAGGTTCCAGTTCATCTACCATCAAAGTGCAACTAGCAGCCATTTCTAATTACCATGTTGGTTTCAATGCCTCTTCTTTGGCTTCTTCAAAACTTTGTAAAATTTTTCTCAAGGGTATTTTCCTTCTCCATCCACCTGTTAAAGAATTCATTCCCCCCTTGGGATCTCACTTTAGTTCTTCAGGCCTTAATATCTCCCCCCTTTGAGCCAGGTGCCAAAGTGGATCTACAGTTCTTATCCTGGAAAACTGCCTTTCTCTTATCTATTACCTTGGCAAAGAGAATTTCAGAACATCTAGCACTATGCATCAAGACTCCGTACCTCATTTTCCTTAAGGACAGAGTTACCCTTCACACTAATCCGTCATTTGTCCCAAAAGTTGCTTCAGAGGGCAACATCAATCAAGAGATTCACCTACCACTTTTCTTTCCGCAACTTCCAAAGCAAAGGTGAATACTGACTCCATTCTCTGGACATACACAGACAGTTGAGATTTTATTTAGACAGAACCAAATCCCTTTTCAAGTCATATCAATTATTTGTCTCTTTTTCAAAGTCCAGACTAGGAAGACCAGTTTCAAAAGTGACAATTTTTAATTGGATTTCTAAGTGTATTCGCTTGATTTGTAATCTAAAACGTATTTCGTTACCAGACAAAGTGAAAGCCCATTTCACCAGATCCATTTCTACCTCCTCTGCATTCTGGTCCAAATTTTCCATAGATGACATCTGTACAGTAGCTACGTAGGCTAACCTTTATAACTTTATCAACCAGTACAAATTGGACATAATTTCCAGAAGCTGAGCGCCCTTTGCCTCTGCCGTGCTCCGGAACATCCTTTGTTAGGGCCACCCAGGTTCTAAGTAGCTAGGGACTTGGTCCCATGGGTTGAGGATCAGATGAAAGCAAAAACATCAGATAAAGAAGTTATGTTCTTACCATAATGTTCCATCTGTGTTGTTGTCCATCATTTGTCTTCAGCCTTCCCCCTGCAATCCCCCTTCCTTTTTTTTTTTTTGAGGACCTGCGATAAGGAGCTCAGACCATTTCCTGCTCACCTTTGAGCTCCTGAAGATGCTGTGTTATTTTCCTGTACACGTATTTCTTCTTCTTTCTGCTCTGGCTGTTACAGCAAACTTGATCTGAGGTAGTGATGGTGGAGTGGGGAATTGTGGGTGGAGGAGGGAATTCTTGGATACAAGCTATGTAATGCGGCCGAGTCGGATCCGAACCCATAGGTTGAAGACAGATGAAAGACAAAAACATAGATGGAACATTATGGTAAGAACATGACTTCTTTTTTTCTGAAGTAAAAGAAGTCTATAACTCTAGCTGATGTCATAATTTATTAAATGTACTGTACCGCTTTTTCTCCAAATGAGGCAAAATCATGAACAGCTGAGAGGAATGATTTAAAAATGTGTGCTTCTAGGTGTGGCTTGCTAGACATGGTGTGGACACCCTGAGGGAAGGGATGTGTTTTTCATTAGACAAGAGGTATGGCACATTTGTCTAGAAATGAAAGGATGAAAAGGTGGCAACCCTAGTAAGTATTAATGATGTATTAGTGTCAGTAAGTAAAACTATCCAAGTCCCTTATAATCATTTTTTCAACTAGGCACAAATGTCAACAGTGCTGCAAATAAGAATGCAGGTAGTATATGGAACCAGTAAAATTCTACTGAAGTAGATATTAACAAATCCTTAAATATAATAACATATGGCCACCTTTATCCCCTTACACAAAGGTGGTGCTTCGACTGACCCCGGGAACTATAGACCTATTAGCCTGACTAGCCTTATCTGCAAGGCCATGGAGCGTATCATCATGGACCTTATCAACAAAGATATAGGTAATCTCCAAACACTTGTCCCTACTCGACTTGGATTTGTCAAAGAGAGATCATGCCTGTAAAACCTGCTAGACTTCTTTGAGACAGTCACCAAGGCCCTGGACAAGGGGAAATCAGTGCATACAGCCTGCCTAGACTTAGCCAAGGCTTTTGACATTATCCTCCACTCAGGCATCATTGACAAACTCACCCAGCTAGGTATCAACCTTTATATCATTAGATGGGCCTCTAACTGGCTCACTGATAGAACCCATATAGTCAAAATAGGGGAATCCACCTCCAGCAGCAGACCTGTAACCAGTGGTGTTCCACAGGGATCAGTCCTGGGATCTCTACTGTTTGGAATCTGTTTTTCCGAGTGTTCCACAGGGATCAGTCCTGGGATCTCTACTATTTGGAATCTATTTTTCCGAAGTCCAAGCTAAAACTAAAGGTCTGTGGTTGACAAAGTTTGCTGATGACTGCAAACTGGTAGCGGTCATAGAATCTCCAAACGATGTCAACATCCTACAAGAGGGTCTTACACAAACAAATGACTGATGCCAAAGTCATGGCCTTAAACTCAGTACAAAAAAATGTATTATCATCCCTTTCAGTAAGTGCAATGTTTCTGCTAACTACCACATGAATAACAACACCCTAAGTACACACTTAATGGTGACAGACCTGGGCACACAGGTTGAGAGCAGCCATACCTTTGATCACCACGTTTTCACAGTGGTTAGAAGGGCATTTTGTATTGCTCATCTCATAAGTAAGGACATTTCATCCAGAAAAAAAGAAGTTATAACCTCTCTGTACTCTTCCCTCAAAAGACTAATAATTGAGTACAATGCCCCTTTTGGTATGTACCTTTCCAAGCACCTACAGCAACTGGAGAGACCACAAAGGTTCCCCACAAGGAAAATTCAAGGTCTTCGGCATCTGTCCTATGTGGATCTTCTGAAATCACTGTCACTTTATTCTGTTTTATACAGACTATTCAGAGGCAATCTATGCCTTGCATATGAGGCAAACTTTGACCCTGCTTTACTGGAAATGCTGCATATCCGCAAGTCAAATAGTACGCAGGTTACCCGCTCTAAAGACCTTAACCTGATATGTGACATTAATAAAACCTGCTGGAGGGATAGATTTGTTTCCCAGAGGTTACCACACTTTTGGAACGGACTCCCACTTCATGTCAAACAGAGCACCTCATTGGCCGTGTTCAAATGCAGTCTGGATGATTGGATGGGTAACTGTAAATTCACCCCAAGGGTTCCACCTGTGTCCCTCTTGGACAGGGGCAATTGGTGATGATCATGGAAATAAGGGTAGAACTTGGCTAGGCTTGTAAGCCCCCTAGGGCCATTAACCTAGTAACTTCCTATCATACCGTGAAACATAGTCAGTTAATAAAACTTTTTACAATCCATTTTTTGAGTTACAGGATGCTTCTGACAGAGCAAGACATATTAAGCACCTAACTTTTCTTATGCTTTTAAGCAAATAATCCATTCTAGCCCTTTTTTCTCAAGGAGGGCCCCATTATTCCCTTCTAAGAGTCAATTTTGCATCTGTTGGATGAATGTCAGTTTAAGTGCATGCCTGGAGACTAGTTTGCTTCTTTCCTTAAGACATATGTTGGACAAATGACTGGCGACTCATTTCTTTCATGGGGTTGATGGTCTTTCAAAACATAAAAAGGCTGAAAACTATCACACTTTGCAAAGTAAACCATGAATGGTGAATTATAATCACTGTATTCATTTCTGAAGTATTTCTTCCTTGTGTTGGGACTGTAGAAGTTGGGTTTTGGGCTCATGTAGCTGCAGAATTTACGTTGAGGTGGGCTGCAGGGGGCTTCCTTCCTGTTCGAATGGCAAATAAAATGTGGCTCATAGAGTCCATAATTTTCTTCAGAGCTTTATTCCCTGTAAGTATTTTCCAGTTGAATCTAATGATTCCTTTAATCTCATCTGAATCATTGGTGTAAGTGATCACTGTGTTCCATTTTTGGTCATGTCTGGACTGAGGGTGCTTGTTGTGTTGATTTTGGTCACGAGGAGGAACTTGCATGGTGCCAGCACTGTTTATACGTAATACATAAATCAGCCAATACATAAATATTGGCTGAGTCTTTAACCCAGCTGTGTATGCCAACCTTACTGCATTTACTGAAATGGATGATTTTATTTTTTTCTATCAGATTAATAGGTTGGAGGTGATTACTATGGTAACAACTCCATGGGGGGTTTAAGTCTAGCCATACTTCCCAAATGTATCTGACAAATTTTGATACCCTAGGGTTATTTTAAGGGTTGTGTGTAGGCTTAGGCATAGATGATCAATCATTTATAGGCTGCCTCTGTCTACTAGAGACATAGGCACCAAGCCAAGGGTAAATTTCCAGTTCCCCATCCACTGGTCCAGGTTATGCTTGAATTGGGTTATTATAGAACTCTGTTTGACATAAATGGAAACCTGTTCCAGAGAAGAGATAGTCTCTGTAATACATACAATTCTCTCCAACATGTCCTATTTATGTTGCAGATGAGGTTTGAGTGCATAGATTGGGTAATTTTTTATGCTATTTATTTTATGGATGTGCAACAGGTCCATCAGAATGGGATCAGAGGATGCTTTTTAGACCAGACATTGACTGTTTCTCAGCAATCTGTAGGGGACCAAGTACAAGGATAAGGGTTTGAGGTGGTCAACATAGGACATGTTTAGGTCCTCTATTTTTTTTGTGAGGAACCTCTATGGGCAATCCAGTTGTTGCGTATGCCTGGTCAGGTACATACCTAAGGGGTAGTTGTATGTAGTGACTGGTCTGATAAGAGCTGAATACGGCAAAACAATGACATCCTTGAACCTAGATGCCATACCCTTGCTCATAAGTTGTGCAATATAGAACAATTTCCTTACTATAATAGACACATGACAGTAAAAGAACAAGTTACTGTCTATATATGTCCAAAGGTCCCTGACCAATGGGTTATTATCAGTGTGGTAGTTTCCAGAGGTATCCATCTTCCCAACTGATACTATTATGCATTTCTTGGAACTGATTTTTTTTTTTTTTACCCAGAACACCTATTTCTTCAAGTTGTTTCTCCTCACCCAATAAGCCTGTTCACCTTCCGTCAGAGGGATGGACATATTTGGATTATATTTCACTCAGTGAAAGTGTGGGCTGACAGTTAGGAGTTCTACCTTCATCTACGGGGTCTGAGGAATTTTACTGGCCTATTCTCCTCTCCACATGCCTAGCACAAAACCTACGGCTGGTTGGGCTTGTGAAACTATCTCTTGCATCACCCCCCCAGCCCTAAGGGCATGCACTGATTCATCTGTTCGATCCCTCAGCCTGATGCTCAACCTCCCTGACCTCAGCTGGAGAGACATCAGCATGTAACTACCCCTCCAAGATAGGAACATCCCATTCTCCCTGCCAGCTCTGTCAAACGCCTGAACTGCTAATCGAACTTAGGTCACCTGGGTTGTAGTCAGGGCTTTATCTCTCTATGCCACCAAAGCAGCTATTTTTTGGCATTGAGTTTTTCAGTGTCAGGGCTTTTTTGGAGGGTATTTTGTGTCATTAGGGGATTTCTCTGACTGTGCCTAGTTTGCAATTGTCTGCAAACTTGGTCAGCCAGAGGCCCTTGACATTGGTCTTGATTTCAGAGAAGTAGTTGCCCCAAAAAAGCAGCCTCAGCACTGAGCATTGAAGGACTCTGCTAGTGATTAGTCTCTTTTTGGAGGTAGACTCCCCTATCATATCTTCTTAGGTCCTATCTCTGAGCCAGCTGGCTATCCAGTGGGTGACATAGGGGATTATACTTAGTTTCGTGAGCTTGTCTACAATGCCAGAGTGGAGTATTGTGTCAAATGTTGTGGCTAGTTCAAGGCAGGCAGTGTGCACCATTCTGCTCTTGTCCATTGCTTTTGTGACCATCTCGAAGAAGTCCACAAGGCTGAGTAGGCATGAAATTCCCTTGACAAAATCAAACTGGCTTGGATCCATTGTCTGAAGGTTTCGTATGTCATTGTTTATCATTTCTGTGATAATTCTTCCATTCAATAGGCACAAAGCTTGTCTGAAGGCTGTGGTTAAATATTGATTCTAGCGGTCCTGATGGGTCATTTTCATGCTATTAAAAAAGGCATTATGTGAAGTTGTCGAGGTCCATCTATTCCGTCTTCTTCGCCCTGGAATGTGCACTAAGGACCTGTTCCCTAGTGATAGTTAGGGAGTTATGGTTGAGGTATTTCCTGAGGGGTGTCTGGGGTGGGAGAGGGGGTAAAATTGAAGCTAAATTTGTCAACCAACAGACATATCTTTTGGCTCAGTATAGGTGTCTCCATTCACAATTCATTCAGCAAATTGTTGTTTATTTCCTTTGAGGTTGCAAACATAGCTGAAGAATGCCTTGTGATTGTCCTTGACCTGGGAAGCTATTTTTCCCTCATATTTGGTTTTGGTAGACTGGATAATCCTCCTGAGTTACTTGTTTAGATTGATGAAGGAGCTTGACATGGGTTAGGGAAGAACACTGCTCCACAAGGATTGGAAGCTTGTTCCAAAGAAGGGGTATTCTTGAGACACATCTGTCCCTCTAACATGTCCTTTTTATATCTCAAGCAAGGTTGTTTATCATTTCTGTGATAATTCTTCCATTCACTAGGCACAAAGCTAGGTATTTGTTTTACAGATATGCAAAAGGTCCATTACAGCAGGATTCAAGGATATGCCAGGCATAGATTACTGTTCAACAGTCTGTAGGAGACAGAGTATAAGGATATGACTTTGAGATGATCTACATAGGACATGTTGTTAATGTCCTGTATTCTTTTTGAGAAGAACATCTGTGGTCATTCAAGTTGTTGCATGTGCCTAGTCAGGTACATACTGAAGGGAGTGTTGTACTCCATGACAGGTTTGATGAGGGCTGAATACAGTAGAACAATGACTTACTTGAATGTAGATGCTATACCCTTGCTTATCAGTTGAGCAGCAGAGAATGCATTTCTTGGCATTCAGTTTTAAATCATGGCTCTGGCATATATTAATTTGTCTGAGTCAGCCCTTTCTGGAGGATATTACTGTCTTGGGGGATTCTACAACTGATCCTAGTTTGCTGTCATTTGCAAACTTGATCAGCCAGAGGCCCTTGAAGTTGGCCTTGACTTCAGAGAAGTAGATGAAGAAGAAGAGCAGACTCCACATAGAGCTCTGACAGACTTCACTAGTGAATGGCCTCTTTGTGGAGGTCGATTCCCATATCCTAACTTCCTGGGGCCTATCTGAGAACCAGCCAGTTATCCAGCACATAAAATAGGGGTTTATGCCTAATTCTGTGAGTTGTTTACAATACCCAAGTGAGGTGTTGCATCAAATGCATTGGCCAGATCAAGGTAGACAGTATGACCTCTCGAGGAAGTCCAGCAGGTTGAGCAGGCATGATCTGTCCTTGATGAAACCAAATGGGATAGGATCCAGTGTCTGAAATTTCCTATGTTATTATTAATCATTTCCATGATATTTTTGTTCATAGATTTGCATATGAGACTAGTCAGACATGAGTCTGTAGTTACCACAGTTCGTAGATGGCCTGTCCTTGTGCAGAGGGATGACCATTTAGGACTTGCTTACTAGTGATGGATGGGGGTATGCTCAGTGGTATTTCCTGAGGGGTTATGGAATGGGGAGAGTGGAGTAAAATTTGTGTTGAATTTATCAACCAGTACATTTTCTATATATTCCAGATCAGTGTAGGTGGCTCCATTTACAATTAGTTTTGGACATTGTTGTGTACTGCCACTGAGGTTGAGGACACAGCTAAAGAAAGCCTTATGGTTGTCCTTGTCCTTGTCCTGGGAGGCAATTTGTAGCCCAAAATTGGGTTTGATAAACTTATTTTTCACTCTAAGTTGTTTATTTAGATTAATAGGAGAGTTTTTATCCTTCTGTGCATTGCCCTTCCAAATTTTTGTTATGACTGTCATCCTTTTGTTATACAAACTATTGATGTTGGGATTCTACCAGGGTGGCTTGTTTTCTGAGTTTGTTCTGAGCTTACTCCTAGTAGGTACAGCTGTTGCTATGCATCTATTAACATGATTGTACAGCATTTCTGTGAGCATTTCTGTATGGGCAGCTGTGTTCTCAGGGATTGGGGACATATAATTTTGCCAGATTATCACTTAATGATAGGAAGTCTGCCTTTGAATAGTTCCTAAATGTTCGGGGGTGAGCTGGCATCTCAGGTTTTATTTTTATTTCAAAGGAGACACCTTTACCGTTCAACCTTACCAGAGAGGACATTACAGTGGGAGGAGGTACAGTGTTCTTCCATGTTTGAGGGGACCAGATCCAGTATGTTTGCACCCCCTAGCGGGCATATGGACTATTTTATCCAGGATGTTTGTGTTTACAAAGTCCAGAAATCTCTGGGTCTGCAAGTGCGGAGTAGTGTATGATTCCCAGTTTATAGTAGGGTAGTTAAAGTTGCCTATGTGTATAGTATTGGGTGGAATGGTGAGTGCCTTCAGCAAGTTTAAGTATGAGTTATGGGTCTCCTGGGTAAAACAGGGGGATGTTCTTCGTGTTTCACTGTTGCAGTCATCACATTTGGGTTATCTGCTTACAGTAGCCCTCAGTCAGGCTGATTAACAAAGTCTTGGGTCCTGCGTCGGTTGCTGTTTCATCTTCCATGACATCAGGTAGTCAGGGGTATAAAGCATGCAGCCGACGCCATTACATCAGTCTTTCTTACTGTGCGGTGCCCGAAGCAGAAGCAGTTCGCAAGTGCCGGTTGGCCGACTCCTGAAATTTTCGTTTTTGAGTTTCAGAACCAAAGTCTTCAACTAAGCTAAGTACCCCATTGGGGAAACTTTTTCTTGCTCTAAACTGATGTCAGTAAAAGTCAGTAATTGTATTTCTTGTGGAAAGCAAATACCTCATAAAGATTTTCATTCGTACTGTATTCCTTGCCTAGGCCCTGACCACGACGTACCTCACTGTTGGTTTTATGCCTTATTTAAACAACAAACTATTCGTCGTCGGTTTATTTACGCTTCTAAATATTTTGGTACTCAGTTCAATTATTCTGATGTGGCTTCAGTAAGCCACCCAACTACCGACATTCCAAAAGAACGCAAAGATAAAGACAAAGACAGACCGCATAGGTCCAAAGCTGCCGACGATGCTTCTCCTAAGCTAGTCGCCAGTTCACCGGTACTCAGTGAGGCTCTTTCGCAGCCCCTGATACCCGCTACTTCAGATTCGCAGGCCTCTACTGAGACCCATTTGGAGTCCGGTATGCTGCGAGATGCTTCAGCTGTGGAACCTGCGGATGTCTCTACCTTGGATGGGTCTGGAGCTGCTGTGCAGGCACCGGCTTCTGAGGGTGTATTCAGGCATACTGACTTGCATATTAAACCAATGCCATCTTCTTTAAGGCCTAAAACTCGATCCATGCCTAGAAAACCAACACCCAGACCACATGGTCAGGCCTCTATGCCTAAAAAACAAATGATAAGAATGGCTGAAGACCTTATTACTTTAATCAGGGGAAGCCAACCTTCCCCCTCTAAGAGACCTAGGACTGAGTTTGCTTATGATTCTTCTGATCAGGATTTTGAAATTTCTGTTTCCTCTGATGACCAGGATTTACCCTTATCTACCTATGAGGATTCTGATGCATAGGACTCCATTCCCTCTGCTTCCCCTCCAGAGGATTTATCTTTTGGTGAAACCTTGCATACTCTTAGGGAACATTTTTGCTGGGAAAGCCAGGATTACTCTGACTCTAAAAAGAGGCTTAGAGATTTCTTACTCCTGCCCCAACACAGGCCTTTAGCTATGCCCCCTGTACTGGACATTGTTGATGATGCCTTTTCGGAATCTAGCTTGGCCCTTGACTCTTTACCTACTGCTCCCAGAAAACCTGATAGATATTACAGGGTTCCTGACTCTCACTAGTTCCTTTTTAAAAATCCTACTGTGGATTCTGAGACCATTTCACAGGGAACCAAGGGCATTACGGCTACTGCTGCCAAAAATCCTCCCCCCTCTGATAGAGATTCCAGGGCGCCTGATAGATGGGGTAAGAAGGTATACACTTCTGCATCCTTGGCCATTAGGGCCTTAAACTGCCAGTTTCATATGTTAAAGTATCAGCAGCATATTATTGGATTGCTTAAACAGAAAATGATGTTGATTCCTGACTATGCTGAAAATAAAGATTTACAGGATTTAATGCATTCTGCTGAACAAGTTGGAAAACATACTTTGCAATGTGGTTTTGATTCACTAGAGACATCTTGCAGGCTGCTGTCACTAGGTCTGTACTTAGAAGGCATGCTTAGCTTAAGGAGCAATCTTTGCCAGATTATGTTAAAGCTAAATTGCTGGATGCTCCCTTAAACCAAGATTGTCTGTTTGGCAACAAAGCAGAAGTACTTAAAAAGGTGGAGGAAAAAGCTAAATCTATGCAAACTGTTAAAGATTTCCTGCAAGTACTGTCTCACAGATTTAGTAGGCATTGGCCCTCTAAAAATCGGTCCTTTTCTGCCTCTTCCAGGCCTTCTCAGCCCAAACCCAGAACCAGCAGAACACCCAGGCTTCAGTCCCAAGGTACTCACAGGGCTAAGCAATGGGGGGCTCCCACTTCCAAAGCAGGGAGTAGTAAGACTCCCCCCCTATGGTAAACTGTCTCAATGACTTAACTTTAAATCTTCCAAGCCCTGCACAACTGACTGCTCCCTTAGGGGGAAAGAATGCCCTACAGGCAAAAAATTGGGAGCTCATTACCCAGGACAAATGGGTTTTAAATATAGTTTCCCAAGGATACAGATTCCACTTTCACTCCTTACCAACCTCAAACGGTTGGCCAGACCTACCTCCAAATCAGTGGGCAGAGGCTCAAAAGCAAATTCTCGCTCTCTTAAGCATCAGGGCTATTCAACCTATTCCAGAAGAGGAATGGGGACAAGGTTTCTACTCAAGACTTTTCCTGGTGCCCAGAAAAGACAACTCCTGGCATCCTATACTGGACCTCTCTATCCTAAATACATTTTTGGTGATTCAAAAATTCAAGATGTCGAAACACAGGTGCCCAGTAGGAAGGTAGCTGGAATAAAGAAGGTGAACCACGACAAAGTAAAATCTTCTTTTTTAATACAAAATGGTGAACACTTTCGCAATGGTAACCATTGCTTCATCAGACAGTTCATTCAAACAGCAACAGCACTTAAATACTTTAATTCATTACTAAAACAACCAATCCTACCATCAAAGTTAATTCAGCACTCAGCAATCAATTAATTACTATGGTTACGTTTTGCCCTTAGTTAATTGCTGAAGTCAGAAAAACACTGTTTAAAAACCACATGCACAAAATGTAAAAACAAGAACATGTGGATGAATATAAATAAAATACATAAAAAGTCAGTGAATAAGTGCATATACTCATGTTGCCCATTTAGTAACTTCTTGTGTGTGTGGGTATAAGCATAAAAATATATGTACATTTATATAAAAATATAAAAATATAAAATATAGGCAGTACACACTCAACAACTTAATACATATATTCTGCATGATAAATATACATGCTGTCCACCTAATAAATACATATGCTTTAAACATACATCTCAACAGATACTCGTCTTTAGTGATATCCATGCTAGAAGCAGCTCAAGAAATGCTGTCATATTGACCCAAAGCCCTGCATGTGTTTATGTAGTCTTCTCTTGTTAAGATAGTATTTGTATTATTTATTTTAATTTAACCTTCTAGATTTTAGCACTGGCTTCAATGGAACACTATCATTCAAACCCAAACCTCTGTGTGCTCCTAAACACAAAATCCATTTTACTTCCATATTTTTAGTAGTACTGACTATATCCCCCATCCTATTGCTGACATTCTGAATGTGTAAAACATGAAATAAAAAAATATATGGTCATCCCCCTTATCCAATGTATGCTTAGCCAAAGCATAATACAGTTGCCCTTTTCTAGTGCAGTAAAGGTGATCCCTTATCCGTTCCCTAAGGTGACGGTTATTTTTGCCAACATAGAAATGGAAACATGTTATGCAGTGAGGTGCATACACTACATTCTTAGTATTGCAATCAGCAGAATTCCTTAGCTCCCATAGACGCCCTGTTTCAGGGTGCTTGAAAAACCTTGATTTAGCTATATAAATGCACTGTACGCATTTTCCACATCTACGGGTACCATTCACTGTGCTATCCATCAGAGTAGGTATCCTTGGATAGCAAAGCTGCTGTTTCAGATTTTTCTTGTTTCTAAATGCAAAATGTGGTTGTCCACCCACTTTATTGGTAGTATCCCCATCTGCTAACAACATATGCCAATTTTGTCGTATGATGGTTTCAAACCTTTTCACATCTCTTATATATGGTAAAACCATCGGAATGTGTGACAATACACTATTCCTGATACCTGCCCTGTCACTACCTGCTTTATCAGAGTAGTAGGGCTTAGCTTTACCTTTCCTTTCTTTGTGTACATTATAGTACACCTTATCAATTTCATGTTCACTATACCCCCTATTAATGAAACCTGTTCTTAGCTTAGTTAACTCATTTCTATACACTTCCTCTTGACAACATAGGTGAGATGTTCTCATTGCCTGACCTATGATTATGTTAGGAAAAATCTTAGGGTTATGCATACTGTTTCTGTGTAGAAAAGTGGTCTGTAACATTGTTTCCTATGTAATTTCGTAAACCATTGGTCATTTTCTCTGTATATGGTAACGTCCAGGAAGTCTAAACTCATTTCATAACAGTGCATCGTAAACTTTAAAAAGTCACTAGTAGTATTTAGGTGAGCATACAGGGATTTAAGTTGTTCACCATCACCTTTCCAAAAAATAAAAAGATCATCTATGAAATACCTATAAAAGGCTACTTGGGGATTATCTAACAGATGTTCATGTTCCCAGTTAACCATAACCAGGTTTGCATATGTGTTGGCACAACTTGTGCCCATGGCAACCCCTGACAACTAATTATAGCATATGCCGTTGAACATAAATATATTGTGCTCTAGTACCAATTCTAGTAACATACAGAGAAAGTCTATCTTAGTATTAGAGAACTTTCCCTGCCTTGTCAACACTGATTTCACCATGCTTATCCCCTGGTCATTGGGTATACTTGTAAATAAAGACACTACATCTAGTGTGGCCAGCATCCCTGTATCTGCTGTTCCCATTTGCTTCACTGCCCTATAAAGGTCCACTAAAAACTGTTTTGTGTCTTTCAAGACATATGCATATTCATTGAGTGCTGTCTTCAATTCCTTATCCAGGTATATAGAGATGGGTTCTGTTAGCCATCCTGCCCCTGCTACTATAGGTCTAAATTTCAGGTTATATGGGTCTTTGTGTATCTTGGGGAGACCATGGATTTGAGGTATGAGTGGATTTTCAACAGTAAAATAATTAAAAATATTTTTACTTAATAGTTCCATACACATGCATTTATATAAGGTACTGGCAATCTGTTCACTCATTTCATACACAATTGTTGTTGGTACTTCAACATATACATTTGGATCCAATAACATTTCTTGCATAACTGTATTATAAAAGTCAGCATTCAATATCATCACTGGTCCCCCTTTGTCAGCGGGTCTTATAACTATGCTATATTAGTCTGCAAGTCACACAATGCTTTGTGCTCACTCTTTGTCAAATTAAACTTTCCTTCTTCTATAAAACTATTGTTTCGTGTGTTATAAATGGCATTTTCACAAGCTTTTAAAAAAGTTTCTATATTATATGGCAATATTGGTACATACAGACTGTTTTTTCTTAAAATGAACATCCCTTGCCTCATACGCAAACCTGCTTATGGTTAACTGGGAACATGAACATCTGTTAGGTAATCCCCAAATAGCCTTTTATAGGCATTTCGTAGATGATCTTTTTATTTTCTGGAAAGGTGATGGTGAACAACTTAAATCCCTGTATGCACACCTAAATACGACTAGTGACTTTTTAAAGTTTATGATGAACTGTTCTGAAATGAGTTTAGACTTCCTGGACGTTACCATATACAGTGAAAATGACCAATGGTTTATGAAATTACATAGGAAACTTTTCTACACAGAAACAGTATGCATAACCCTAAGATTTTTCCTAATATAATCAGTGGTCAGGCAATGAGAACATCTCACCTATGTTGTCAAGAGGAAGTGTATAGAAATGAGTTAACTAAGCTAAGAGCAGGTTTCATTAATAGGGGGTATAGTGAACATGAAATTGATAAGGTGTACCATAATGTACACAAAGAAAGGAAAGGTAAAGCTAAGCCCTATAACTCTGATAGAGCAGATAGTGACAGGGTAGGTATCAGAAATAGTGTAATGTTAAGTTGTCTATCTCGCCTTCATTCTTGCTGGTTGGGATCGGAGCCGATCCTCGGCTCCGACTCGGCCATCTTCAAAAGCTCGAGAGCTACTTACTGGCTCAAGGCCCCCCTATATCCCATGATACCTGGCACTAGATACCTAGATCTCATTTGCTGCTTCTGCTGTGAGGTTGCTTTTACTGGCTCAGGTCATATTTTTCAATTTTATTGTTAGTATATATAAAAAAAATGTATATTGTAGTTGGTGTTTAGAATAGTTATAGTAGTTATAGTAGTTGTAGTTATCTATTTGTAATTTAGTCTCCTTCCCTTGAAAACTCGTTTTCTTGTTAGAGAGTTTTCCCCTCCCCCTCCCCCGTTTCTTTTCTTAAAGGTAGCCGTTTTTAGTTAGAGGCTAATCCTTGTTCTCAATTTTTATGTAGTTGTTTCTTTATTAGAAATTGTTGTAGATTAGTAGGTCTATTTACCTTTTCTTGGATAATAGAGTGTGTGTGCTGTTAGGGTGTGGTAACTTGTGTTGAGTGCGTGTGTTTTACTAGTTACCTACTTCCCTTCTGTTACTTTTTCTCTGTAATTGATATTTCCTTTTACAGGAATGTCTAAAGATATGAAAGTATCTGGATTCAAGAAGTGTGACTCATGCTGTCAGAAGATGTCACTGACAGATGGTCACACTTCTTGTGTCTACTGTTTGGGCGCCCTACACCTGCAGGACTCTTGTTCGGTGTGTCACGCCTTTAGTCCAAGAGTCCTGCAGGAGCATAGGAATAAGCTAATCCTTAGGGGTTTGCCCAAACCTGAAGGGTCACTGGCTAAGGCCCAGCCAGTGAAACCCTCTAAGCCAACGAAGCCGCCGGCTCCCAGTTCGGAGCCGTCGTCGGGTGTGGCGTCTGCTTCAACTTTGGTTCCGACTGGAAGTACCTATCACCCAGTCGGCCCCGACTCTGGTGTCGGAACCATCAGGGAGTCGAAAACGCTCTAGATCTCCATCCCTAGAGTCGATACACTCGGCTCCGGGGTCGCCTCTGTTACAGTCAGAGCGATGTCACCGATCCCACTCTTCTCGGTCTTCTAGACTATCTGACCATGATTCGGAGAGAGTGGTGATCAGGCTTCTAAAATCGCAAGCCCTGGCTAAAATGTTATCCAGCCCCCCTCATCAGGGTCCGGCTCCGCCTGTCTGTGCAGTAGTTCCTCTTTTGACTCATCCCTTGAGTACGGAGCCGGAGCTTGCTGGGGCTCGGATCGTGGAACTGTCGGCACCGATACCTACCCTTTTGGTTCCGTCGTCGGCTCCGATCGCATCCTGGAGGGATCTGGGCGCCGGGACTCCCTCGTCAGCTCCGAGGGGGCGAGTGGCATCGGACCTTTGTCCGACCCCGTTCTCCCTCTCGGAGCATCGACGCAGGTGAGTTCGGCTCCTACATTGGCTTCAGAGCTGTCTCTCTCAGTGCTGGGAAGGATTCCGGTCTCTTCGGAGCCAGAGCCTTCTCCGATATCGGGAAGGAGCGCCTTCGAGGTCATGAGGAGTGTGCTGGACTCTGAGTCAGCCCCACGATCAGCCTCATCGGCTCCTCCCCCCATGGTGCCTGTGTCTGCCTCTGCCCCTCCTCCAGACCCCAAGCGTGGGGAACAAGCACTCCAGGGCACCCCATTGGGTGTATCTTCCTCTTCCGAGGCCTCCCCTGATCATTCAGAGGAGCCCCCTCGAAAGAGGAAATGCAAGAGAAAGCATGTTGACTCCCCTGAGTCTGTCACTTCAGATACCAACTTAGAGGATTTGGAAGGGACCCCGAGATCCCCCTCTGAGGGCGTCTCTTTCTCAGACATCCTTGAGATACTTAGGCAGAGGGGGAACTGGACTACCCTTCACCCTTCCGAGGATAAGTCGGTATTCCTGGACGCGTTTGATTCCCGACCCTCCACCTCCTGGGTGTCTCCGCCTTTCAATCCACTGATGTCTGTGGTAGCTTGGAAGGCGTGGTCAGCCCCAGGCACAGTGGAACCAACCCCTCGAAGACCCACAAAATTTATTACTGCACCACAAGACAAGCAATTTCTGATGAAGGGTGTTCCCGTTGATGCCATGGTGGTAGCAGTGGCCACAAAAAAAGGAGTTGGCTGAAACATCTTCATCTGTCCATCCCCCTAATAAGGAATCTAGGATGATGGACAGATATGGGAAGCAGATGTTTTCCTCACCTTCAAAGGGATCTCCTTAAAGAGCTAGGAGATACCCTTCAAGATCCATCAGCTGCGGGGGCCCAGGCTAAGGTTGCCTCCCAGCTGGCGACTCTTAATTCGGTAGTAAACTCCTCCATGCGGGTCATCTCTTATGCAGCCGATGGTGCGAGTAGGGCCGCAGGCACAGGCGTGGCCTTGAGGAGGCATGCTTGGATGCAGTTATGTAACTTTGCGGAACCCTTCAGGGCGTCTTTCACCAACACCCCCTTTGATGGTTCTGCTCTTTTTGGACCACAGGTGAAGGATACCCTTACCAGGTGTGAGCAGGAAGGCAAGACTCTCTCTGCTGTGGGAGTCCATTCTTCCACTCCTTCAAGACCGTATCCCAAGGGTCAGAAGAGTGGGAAGATGTGGTTCCGGAAACCCCAGGGAGCCGTGCCTGACACACGAGGAGAGTTCCGCTCCAGGGGCAGAGGAGGGAACAACAATAGACGCCGCCCTTGGGGCAGAGGGGGTCCGCAAAATCAGGGCCAAAGAGAATCTTTCTTTGACAAGCCCTTCCAGCATCCCTGAGGTGCTGCCCGGCTGTCCACCTTCGGAGGCAGTCGGGAGAAGATTATCGCTGTACCCAAAAGCCTGGCAAAGTATAACACAAGACAAATGGGTACTGTCTATCATATCCGAAGGCTACAAAATCCCCTTCTTTCACACTCCCTACATTCCCAACAAATCCCTTCCAGATGTTCCACCCAATCTAAGGGATCAAGCAGTTCAAGAAATTTCAAAACTGCTAAGAAAAAGAGCCATCCAGCCAGTCCCAGCAGACCAGCAAGGATCCAGAATTTACTCAAGGTTCTTTTTGGTACCAAAAAGGACAGGGGACTGAAGACCCATTCTGGATCTCAGCAGACTAAACAGGTCTGTTAAAAGAATGAAGTTCCGGATGGTCACGCTACAGTCCATTTTACCCTTTCTGGATCAGGACAATTGGATGTGTTCCATAGATCTTCAGGATGCGCACTACCATATCAAAATGGACAGACGCTCCAGAGGATTCCTCCGCTTCCGGCTGAGAGCCAGTCATTACCAGTTCAGAGCTCTGCCCTTTGGTCTCACCACAGCCACCAGGGTGTTCACCAAATGTTTGGCAGTAGTTATCGCTCACCTGAGACGGCAAGGATTCCAGGTGTTTCCATATGTAGATGACTGGCTCCTTACTGCTACCACCAGACATCACCTGCTGTGAGCCAGAGACTACACCATCCAAACCTGCTCCAAACTAGGCATCACAATAAATTTCGAAAAGTCTGCATTGTCGCCTTGTCAATCTATTACCTTTATAGGCGCAAACTTAAATACAAAGGACATGTCAGAGAGACTTCCATTAGACAGAGTGCTAGACATTCGCTGACATGTGCAGGTCTTATTAGAATGCAAAAAAATTCAGGCCAGATTCGCCCTAAAAACCTTGGGTCTCATGGCAGCGGCTATCATACTAGTTCCCCTTGCTCATTTTCATATGAGGATTCTTCAGTGGATGCTGTTCACCCAATGGTCTTTCCAGCAACTTCCAATGTCTCACAAGATAATGATCATGCAGACATGCAAAAACCAACTTGCTTGGTGGATGGTTTCCCCATCAGTACCCCAGGGCAGACCATTTGCTCTTCCTCCTCCAGTGGCTATGGTGACCACAGATGCCTCCCTGATTGGGTGGGGGGGGCATTTTCAGGGCAGAACAGTCCAAGGCACCTGGCAGCCTCACGAGTACCATCTGCATATCAATGTCTTGGAGATGAGGGCTGTGCTTTTGGCGTTGAAAGCTCTTCACAACTCTCTTCCCACCGAGACCATTGCAGTTCAAACAGACAATATGTCGGTAGTGTGGTACATCAACAAGCAGGGTGGAACCAGGTCCTACCCCCTATGTCGAGAAGCACTCAGACTCTGGCAGTGGGTGATCTCTTCCCAACGGTTTCTGATAGCAGCGTACATCCCTGTGAAGTCCAACGTTATAGCGGACAGGCTGAGCAGAGCAATTCTCATGCCTCACGAGTGGTCTCTCAATCAGACAGTGGCGGACCAAATCTTCCGCAAATGGGGTCAGCCTTGCTGCAACCTTTTTGCCACCCCCTTCAACAGCAAGTGCAACAATTTCTTCTCTCTCCTCCCTCTTCCCGGACACTCCCCCAGAGATGCTCTAGTTCACGATTGGCCTCAGGGACTTCTTTATGCATTTCCTCCATTCCCCCTGATTCCAAAACTAATACAGAAAGCTACCACATTGGGATGCAAGATGATCCTCATTGCCCCTTACTAGCCTCGACAAATTTGGTTCCCGTTCCTGCATCATCACCTTCTGGAGCAGCCCTGGACCCAGTTCCAGACCTCCTGATCCATCAATCAGGCGGGCTGCACTAATCCCTTCAATCTCTCCAGCTCATGCTTGGTTGCTCCACTTTCGACCTTAGCAAGGCTTCCGAACATCTCCCACTCGGTGCGTGAAATCATCTTATCATCGCATAAGTCTACCACTAGAAAGACTTATGCTAGTAAGTGGAAACGTTTCTCTTTCTGGGCAGAGGCTAGGAATACAGATCCCTTTCCAGCCCCTGTGCACCATATTTTGGATTTTTTAGTGGAACTTTTTCATGCTGGATCTTCTTCTGCCACGATTAGAGTTCAGTTAGCTGCAATTTCAAACTTTCATACAGGTCTATCAGATACTAGTATCATGTCACATAAGCTTTATAAAGCTTTTCTCAAAGGGACTACTTTACTCAGGCCTCCAGTGAGAGATCCCCCACCTCCATGGGATCTAAATTTGATTTTTGCTTCCCTGATACTGCCCCCTTTGAACCTGCAGCTTCTTGTTCTTTGAAGTTTCTTTCTTGGAAAACCCTTCTTCTGGTTGCAATTACTTCAGCCAGAAGAGTTTCTGAACTTCAGGCTCTTTGTGTTCACCCTCCTTATCTAGTTTTCCACAATGACAGAGTTTCTCTTAGGACTAATCCTTCCTTCCTTCCTTCCAAAGGTTTCTTCTGACAATAATTTGAATCAGTCTATTGATCTGCCTGTGTTTTTTCCAAATTATTCCAACAAGGCGGAATACAAATTGCATCAGTTGGATGTTCATAGACAGTTACACTTTTACTTTAGGGTTGCCAACTTTTCATGTCAAAAATTCTGGACACATAAGTGAAAGCAAAATGTGTGTAATTTTGGTACCCCCCACACAGCCATTCCAGTGTCCCATTACTTGGCTATTTCACCCCAGTTGCCATAAACACTGTTCACAACTCTCATTACATGCATACTGTTTTATGCTTTACTTCTACAATGATTACATATATTTGGATTTAATTTAAAACATTTCAAATTTTATAGCACAAATACTGATAGACATTTGCTAAACAATGCAATGCAGTCTCACAATGAAAACAGACTTAGCATTAAAACTTCTCTGCCATTGAAACTCATTCACTAAAACAGCACTGGAATCCACATTCAAAGAAAATGCAGCTGTTTTCAAATCATACGCCCCTTACACACATTTTTAGGATTATGCAAAGGTTCTTTGATTCACCTTCCTGATTGTATTATAATATATACTAATTAAATTATATCCCTTGTATAATACAGCACCAATTGTTAGAGTGTATTTTTAAATTTATAGTTTTGAACATTTTTCCAGTAAGCAATGAAACAAAACATATAAACCAATAATGACAAAACTGCCCAATTCAAAATATTTCAACCATAAAAGGCCACTCACACTTCTGTCATTACAATCCATTAATATCAGTCAATATGCACAATCTGTGCAGAAGTAAAGTCACCTGAATAATTCCACATTAAAGAGATCTATAACTAATGAAAAGGTTGCTGCTAGCAAACAACTTTATATTTCAGTGTATAGGGAATAGATGGCAAACTGAAAATGGGTTCATAGTTACTAGGCATCTCATCCAAAGGAGGACGTATTCAGGACTGCAGCACCCTACCCCTTTAAAATTCAACACAGTATTAGCAAGCCACTTTCATGCTGTAGGAGTAGAACCCACAACCTTCTGCATCAAGGCACAAGTATGCTACCTGCTGTGCTACAAACACTGCTTTGAAGTTTTATACCCCAGTAGTGTAAACAGGCAGCATGAGCACCAGTAAACTTTGCTTCCTTTGAAGCTCACAATTCCTTGAAAATGTACTTGAAACTAAATTCCTTGAAAAATGCACCTGAAACTCAGTTCCTTGAAAATCCAGCTTGGTAGCTGGGGTGGAAGATTCAGGCTCTTTTTTCCTGTAGAGTACAGGGTTTGAGCCTAAGCAAATTACTAACCAAATGCTAACTAACTAGGGCATTTCACTCGCTCTCACACACACCTCAACCTCTTAGTGCAAGAAATCTGGACAAAGCCTAAAATAAATAGGGACAGATTATAAATATTGCTCTTGTGAACTTAGAAAATTGCTAGAATAACAATATTTGTGTTAGCATGCATTTTTTCTAAAGGATATGAATTCTAAAACTTAAATATCTGTCATTATTTAGCAACTTCAATCCTCTTTATGAGAAACCAACAAAAATATGACCCCCCACCACAATCTTCAAAATAGTATATGAACATTTTCCAAATATCTTTCAAAGACTCCACACACCTGGTATTTTTATAATGATATCATAACTTAGATTGTTATATAAACATCTTAGATCAAATGGATTATATTTCCAATTCCTGAAAATTATAGCAATGAACACAAAGACATTCCACCACAACCAAGTTTTCTCACTTACACATAATGGGTATTCAGAACTGTCTACACCTAGAAGGCACAAAACGTAATTGTATGAGGATGTTAGGCTTCTATGAAGAGCCCAAACTGCTTCTTTAATTTCCCAAACATAAAATAAAACAACGGAAGAGCAAGATCACAACATACATATGCACCCACACACCTACTTCTCACTTATCCAGCATGCTGTGCAGTCCAAAGTCTTTTTGAATTCAAATTCCATGCATGCAGAAGATGAAAACATAAACAATCAGTTGCACAAATGCAACAGGTGTTTGCAACATGTTTTCACCTTCTGCATCTGTGAGACCAGATGCAAAGGTGATTCTTAAAGAACACAAAAAACATATTTTTTTTAATGAAAAGAAAATTTGCACCACAATTGATTTTATTTTTTTCTGGACAATACACTGTCCAGAAAAGACAGTCTCCATTTTCTGGACAGTGTCCCTTAATTCTGGACAGTCCAGAAGAATTCTGGATGGTTGGCAACCTTATTTTACTTGCATATAACTAAGCAAATCAGAAAATCAGACCAGCTGTTCCTGTCCTATGCTGAGGGTAAACAAGGTCTACCTGTGTCGAAAGAAACCTTATCTAGGTGGTTGACATCTATTATTACATTTATATATCAGCTAAGTAATAAAGAGCTTCCTGCTAAACCAAAAGGTCACTCCACTAGAGCTCTAGTTACTTCAGTGGCTTTTCAGGCAAGATTGCCAATGGAAACTATGTGTGCGGCAGCTACATGGGCAATCCTCATACCTTTATTTCACATTATAAGCTGGACATGGCCTCCAGGAGCAGAGCTGATTTTGGTTCCACTGTTCTGAAGAGTCTGTTCCGATGAGCCACCCAGGATTGAGGTGCTAGGGACGCTGTCCCAACCAGCAAGAATGAAGGCGAGATAGACAACTTAACATTAAGAAGTTATGTACCTACCATAACGTTCCATGTTAGTTGTCTTATTTTTGCCTTCTTTCTTGTGTCCCACCCTCCATCCCCCTATCCTAGTAGACCGAGAAGAGTTCCTTATGTTTTTCTCACTGGCTGAGTCTTCTCTGGCTATTCCTTCTGACTAGTAGTCTCTCCAGTAGGATTTATGCATTTTAGGACAGGATTCCTGTATTATTATTATTATTATTATTATTATGTCTGCAGTTAGACTTACCAAACGAGATCTGGGTATCTAGCACCAGGCATCATGGGATATAGGGGGGCCTCGAGCCAGTAAGTAGCTCTCGAGCTTTTGAAGATGGCCGAGTCAGAGCCGAGGATCGGCTCCGAACCCAACCAGCAAGAAAGAAGGCGAGAAGAAGACAACTAAAATGGAACATTATGGTAGGTACATAACTTCTTATTATCACACATTCCGATGGTTTTACCATATACAAGATATGTGAAAAGGTTTAAAACCATCATACGACAAAATTGGCATATGTTGTTAGTAGATGAGGATACTACCAACATAGTGGGTGGACAACCACATTTTGCATTTAGAAACAAGAAAAATCTGAAACAGCAGCTTTGCTATCCAAGGATACCTACTCTGATGGATAGCACAGTGAATGGTACCCGTAGATGTGGAAAATGCGCACAGTGCATTTATATAGATGAATCAAGGGTTTTCAAGCACCCCGAAACAGGGCGTCTATGGGAGCTAAGGAATTCTGCTGATTGCAATACTAAGAATGTAGTGTATGTACCTCACTGCACAACATGTTTCTATTTCTGTGTTGGCAAAACTAACAGTCACTTTAGGGAACAGATAAGGGATCACCTTTACTGCACTAGAAAAGGGCAACTGTATAGTGCTTTGGCTAAACATACATTGGATAAGGGGGATGACCATACATTTTTATTTCAGGTTTTACACATTCAGAATGTCAGCAATAGGATGGGGGACATAGTCAGTACTACTAAAAATATGGAAGTAAAATGGATTTTGCGTTTAGAAGCACACAGTGGTTTGGGTTTGAATGATAGTGTTCCATTGAAGCCAGTGCTAAAATCTAGAAGGTTAAATTAAAATAAATAATAATAATACTATCTTAACAAGAGAAGACTACATAAACACATGCAGGGCTTTGGGTCAATATGACAGCATTTCTTGAGCTGCTTCTAGCATAGATATCACTAAAGACAAGTATCTTTTGAGATGTATGTTTAAAGCATATGTATTTATTAGGTGGACAGCATGTGTATTTATCAGGCAGAATATATGTATTAGGTTGTTGAGTGTGTACTGCCTATATTTTATATTTTTTACATAAATGTACATATATTTTTATGCTTATACCCACACACACAAGAAGTTAATCAGTGGGCAACATGAATCTATGTACTTATTCACTGACTTTTTATGTATTTTATTTATATTCATCCACATGTTCTTGTTTTTACATTTTGTGCATGTGGTTTTTAAACAGTGTTTTTCTGACTTCAGCAATTAACTAAGGGCAAAATGTAACCATAGTAATTAATTGATTGCTGAGTGCTGAATTAACTTTGAGTGGTAGGATTGGTTGTTTTAGTAATGAATTAATGTATTTAAGTGCTGTTGCTGTTTAATGATCTGTCTGATGAAGCAATGGTTACCATTGCAAAAGTGCTCACTATTTTGTATTAAAAAAGAAGATTTTACTTTGTCGTGGTTCAGCTTCTTTATTCCAACTACCTTCCTACTGGGCACCTGTGTTTCAACATGTTCAATTTCTGGGCTGGTTTCAAAAATTCAAGATGCTAACTCTTCACCAGATGCTTCCTATGCTAGGCAAAGATGCCTGATTGGCAACACTGGATTTAAAGGAAGCTTACCTGCACATCGCAATAAGGGAATCCTGCAGAAGGTACCTACGCTTCAAAGCAGGCTACATGCACTATCAGTTCTCTGCACTGCCCATTGGCTTATCTACTGCGCCCAGGGTATTCACAAAGTGCCTAGCTCCAGTCATTGCATTTTGCAGGCAAAGAAATATCCAAATATATCCATACCTGGATGATTGTCTAATTCAGGCAAAAAAACAGGACATACTATTGAATCATCTGGCGTTTGTACAGAAATTGCTAACTTTTCTGGGGTACACCATAAACGAAAATAAATCATATCTTTTACCCTGCCAACAAATTGTATTCCTGGGAACAAGCTTGAACAAAACTTCCCAGATAGCTTTTCTCACGCCAGAAAAACAAGTTCATTTGTCAGCCTACTTCAAACTACTGGCCACATAGACCCAGCTATCTGCAAGGAAAATACTGCAAGCCCTGGGGTTCATGGCCTCCTGCAGTCTACCAATTCCATATGCAAGACTGCATACGAGGAAACTACAATGGTATCTAAAAAGCCTATGGTGTCAACATTCTCAGGATCTAGAAGCAATGATTCCTATCATTCCTTGTCTACAGATAGAGTTCCTTTGGTGGGCAGATGCCTGTCACCAAAACAAGGGACTGCCATTCACTCTACCCCCTGCGGCCCAAACACTAACAACAGATGCATCAGACTATGCATGGGAGGCTCACTTGGCAGGGAAGTGCATTCAGGGCAAATGGAACCCAAGTCAAATGCACATGCACATCAATCAGAAAGAAATTTTAGCTGTACAGAATGCTCTGACAACCTTCAAGGACCACATCCTTCCAGGGCAATTGATGGTAAAGACGGACAATACCACTGTTATGTGGTACATAAACAAGCAGGGGGGAACCTACTCATACCCTCTCTGCAGACTAGCCATGGCTCTGTGGAACACAGCCTTGAGCTACCAAGTGCACCTACAGGCTCAATTCCTGCCAGGAAAGCTAAACATGCTGGCAGACGACCTAGGCAGAAATCTCATGGACCCACACGAATGGAAACTGGAACCAAAGATATTCAACAT
The DNA here is from genome assembly GCF_019279795.1 of Protopterus annectens. NCBI lineage: Eukaryota > Metazoa > Chordata > Ceratodontiformes > Protopteridae > Protopterus > Protopterus annectens. The sequence goes on along the minus strand of NC_056743.1, from coordinate 628,852,210 downwards.
GTTGAGAAACAAATGGGGAGCCCAGATATAGACCTGTTTGCCTCCCCCCAAAACTACCAACTGGAAAAATTCTGCACACGGACTCCCCACAAACAAGCTTGGAAAGTGGATGCCCTGTCCTTCACCTGGAAAAACCTATCAGTTTATGCCTCTCCTCTCCAAGGTACTACTAAAGATCAAATAGGACAAACCAAGGACAATACTGATTGCACCAGACTGGCCAAGCCAGCACTGGTACCCCCTTTTGTGCAGTGTGTCACTGTTGGCACCATGGCACCTGCCTCAGACCCCTGTCCTGCTGTCCCAGCAGGAGGGCCAGATTCTGTACCCACAGCTTCAAACCCTGAACCTGGCATCCTGGCTAATTACCTAATCTCTCCTTTACCATCCCTCAGTAAGCAAGTGTTGGATGTCATTCTGGAGGCAAGGAGGCCTAGTACTAGAAAATCATATGCTGAAAAATGGAAAAGATTTTGTTCCTGGAACCAGGCTCAGGGTATGGGCACAGCAATGCCCAATTTACCTTTGATTCTTCAATACCTAACTGAGATGCTGCACAAGGGCCTTTCCTTTTCCTCCATCAAAATTCATGCCTCAGCCATTTCAGCTCATTACAACACAGAACCACCCCTCTTCTCTCATCCACTGCTAAAGCAGTTCCTCAGAGGGGCCAAGAACTTAAGACCACCCAGGACAGCCCATACTCCAGCCTGGGACCTTAACTTTGGATTGGAAAAACTCACTCTACCTCCTTTTGAGCCAGCTGCAGATGTGGAGTTGAAATTCCTTTCTTGGAAAACAGCCTTCCTTTTAGCCATCACTTCAACAAGAAGGGTGTCTGAATTACAGGCCCTCACCTTTCATCATTTTTCATGTGGATAGGGTGTCCCTCAGGACCAATCCCTCCTTCACGACCAAGGTGGTATTCAGTGTGGCTCATAATCAGTCCATTCATTTGCCAACCTTCTTTTCTAATCCACAGAACAAAGGGGAGCAAATACTGCACTCCTTAGATGTGCACAGACAACTTAGATTTTATTTGGACAGGACTAAACCTCTCAGGAAATCTGAACAACTGCTGGTTGCATTTGCTGCAGGAGCAGAGGGGAAGGCCATTTCAAAGCAAACCATTTCTAAATGAATAGGCCATTGCATTCATTTCTGCTATAAGCACCATGGAAAACCTACCCCACAGGGGATTAGACCACATTCTACCAGGGCTGCATCTACCTCTACAGCCTTTCTAAGAGGTGTCCCTACCAGGGACATCCTAGAAGCTGCTACCTGGAGTTCTGCACATACCTTCACCAAGCATTACCATTTACCAATTTTCTCTAAATCCAGAGCTGGATTTGCCACTGCAGTCTTGCAGGGCCTTATAGCTGGTCCTAATGCTATCTAATTTCCTCCTCTCATCCTTAGCTTTGGGAATCTACCCAAATGTGATGACTGCAACAGTGAAACACGAAGAACATAGTACAGTTGTGTACACTTACCATAAATGTAGATGTTCCAGTGTATTCACTGTTGCAGTCCTAGTTACCCTCCCTCCAATCCCCTGACTTCTATTGGCTATACCTCTATTCTTATATATATATATATATATATATATATATATATATATATATAATTGCTTCCCATTATGGGGGCACCTGACATCTGGGGCAAGAAAAACGGATGTAATGGCATTGGCTGCATGCTTTATACCCCTGACTACCTGACATCATGGAAGATGAGACAGCAGCCATCGCAGGACCCAAGACTTTGTTAATCAGGCCGACTGAGGGCTACTGCAAGCAGATAACCCAAATGTGATGACTGCAGCAGTGAATACACTTAAACATCTACATTTATAGGTTCATAGGTTCATAGGTAGGTACTAGGCTGTCTGCCCAAGGGCATTTATAAGCCTAGCCAGAGTATATCGGTTTCCGCCGCCCCATTGATTAATTAACTGATCCTCTGTCAAGCAGAGCCAATTAAGTGATCCCAGGGGTGTATTTTCTGTTACCCATCCACTCATCAAGGTTTCTCTTGAAGAGTGTTAGTGAGGGGCTCTGCCTGATGTAATTTGGAATTTTGTTCCAAAGCATGGGGAGTCTCTGTGACAGGAATCTACCCCTCCAGCATGTTCTATTTATTGTTGTTGTGAGGTTTAGCTCACTAGAGTGCGTGGCTCACAGTGACTTGGATTTCTTTAGGTGGAGCATGTCCATCAATTCTGAGTTGGACATGGTTTTGTAAGTCAGGCAGAGATCACCTCTGAGTAAGCGATATGCCACTGAGTACAGCCAGAGTTTTTTCAGTCGGGCTGCATAGGGCATATGTTTAAGGCCAGTAATCCTCTTGGTGAGGTACTTTTGTGGTCTTTCCAGCTGTTGGAAGTGTCTTGTGAGGTACATCCCAAATGGGGCATTGTACTCTGTGATGGGTCTGATGAGTGGCGAGTAGAGGGGCACTATAACCTCTTTATTTCTAGATGCAACCCCTTTAGTAATTAGATGGGCCACATAGAAGGATTTCCTAACTACTTTGGCAATATGATTGTCAAAGGAGAGATTACTATCTACCTGGGTCCCCAGATCTCTTATTACCTCTTCTGTATTAAGGGGGCTGCCACCTATGTGGTAATTCGTGGGTGTTTTGTTTTTCCCAAACGTAATGACTTTTCATTTTTTGGCATTTAGCTTGAGGTCATGACTTTGACACCAGATGTCCGTCTCAGTAAGGCCCTTTTGGAGGATGTTCTTGTCAGCTGGAGAGTCAATTATGGCTCCCAGTTTGCAGTCATCGGCGAACTTGTTTAGTCATCGCCCTTCTGTGTTTGCCTGTACTTCTGAGAAGTATATGCCGAACAGTAGGGGTCCCAGGACCGGGCATTGTGGAACATCACTTGTGGCTGGTTTAGAGTCGGACCTGGAGCCCGCTATTCTTGCTGTGTGAGTTCTGTCTGTAAGCCAGTTGGCAACCCATCTCGTGACATAGGGGTTTATGTTCAGGCTGGTGAGTTTTTCTGTAATACCCGAGTGGGGAATGGTGTTGAAAGCCTTGGCAAGATCAAGGTAGGCTGTGTGAACCACCTTTCCCTAGTCTATGGCCTTGGTGACTGTCTCAAAGAAGTCAACCAGGTTTAGTAGGCATGATCTGCCCTTAACAAAGCCGAACTGGGTCGGGTCAAGTGTTTGGAGGTTCCCAATGTCTTTGTTAATGAGTTCCATGATGATGCACTCCATAGCCTTGCATTGGTAAGTGTACACAACTGTACTAACTGTAGCTTGCAAGATATGGTATGGGACTTTGCCTATGGTAATTTAGAAACTGAGAAACTCAAGCACATTATCCTGTTTCACCAGTCTTGAGGTGAGTCAGTTTTTTATGTAAATCGAGACACCTTTACCTTTAGTCCCTGCATGTGCAGTAACTGCCCTAAATGTATGGAAGGCACCATAGCCCTCACTGCCAAGGTGCTCTCTAGCTTTAAAACATGTCTTGATAATTGCACAGATGTCTGCATTCCCCAGAGTGAGGAGAGCTTGGAGGGACTGGAGTTTCGTGTTTAGACTCCTGGATTGAGCATTAACACCTTTAGATTTCCTTGGGTTAGTTTTGCTGTATCTGAAGGCTTATCAGTTTGGCTTTGCCTAAAAAAAAGGCACTATAGGGAAGGACAATGTTTTAGCCAATATTCAAAAGCCTAGAGGGGATAGGAGCAGACCATCTCTGGCAAAGCAGTGTGGTCCGTTAACTGTATCCTCCTATGCTGATAAGTACTGTACTCGCTTTGATCAAATGATCTGAGTGTGTGCGTGATTTGTCAGATGCTGGCCTCAGACAACTGACTGACTTTCTCCTTACGCAGCCTGGTGAGTGGGACATCTCTTTGTCTCACAATGGAGTCTCCTATGACTAAAATATTGGATTGTGTGGTGTCTTGCCTTTTGGGCTTAGAAGTTGAGGCTCCATGAGATGTGGCTGTATGTGTTGTGGTGGGTGTTGTTTTGGTGGAGTTCTTTGAGGTTGCTGAAGTTATTGGCATAGGTCCAATGTCTGGGAGGTCTTTGAGGTTTAGGAAGATTACTTTTAAGATTCTGAACATGTGTGAGTCTGTGTGTCTGGTTCATAATCTGTGTGTGTGTGGGGTGTGGTGTTTGTATTTCTGAAAACATGTTTTATCTTATTAATTGTTGTATGTGAGAGCATGGCCCCCACAAGGGGGGGCTGACAGGGCCAAAGACTGGGAGCCCTGTGTGATCGATCAAAAGATAAAAATATTTAAAACCTCTTTTGAAATTTCTCGACCACTGAAAATGTATACTTTAATTCATACAGTTGAATCGTGAATTTCAAAAAGGGCCCATATCCATATTTTTTCAATTGTGGAGATGGGCCCTTTTCAAAATTCACGATTCAGTTATTATTATTATCACTGCAGCAGAGCGGGTGACGCAAGCCTACCTCTGTAACAGCTGTCCTTGTTACAGCACTGATATCACCACCAGGGCTTGTGAACTGTTCTGTCTCCTGCATACACCCATCTCTCTCCCCCCAGAAGAGGCAAGGCTAATTCCACCTGGCCAGCTCCACAGGTGCACAAGTCACTAATCAAACTCAGTTTGCCAGAGACACAGACAGATCTTTATTCCTCTATGTGAGGAGTGCTGGGCAAATTTTGCAAAACTCAGTACACATTAATGGCTTCAGTTTTATTAATAACAGTGTGCTGTTCTGCAGACAGAAACATATAATTGGATTACAGTGTTTATTAACTGATAAATTAAACTGGTAAACTCATTAAACCAGCATTAATCTGGTCTGCTGATGAGCTGATAGTGTTACCAGAGGTTACCAAATATCTTACTGTAGCAGTTATCACAGTGCAGCCTTTTTCTCTTTATACTAACTGTTTTCCCCAGATTTCTGCATTACTTAATGCATTTATACTGTTTCATACATTGCTTGTATGTTCTGAAATATGTTATGCTTCACTGAATGATAGATCATAGTGTCACTGTATGGCTTTTCTCAAATGCAGTCACTTGTTTTATATTCCCTGATATTGTTAGATGTTTTGTGAAGTAGGTTCACGCAGCACATCTACAGATGCCTCATGCCTCACTACTGGTATCAGAGTACAGGACCTAATGCCACAATTCCTTTAAATCAGATATGATAAAATAATGCTGTATACCTCAGTCTTCCTAAAACATTAATTCTGAGAAACATACTAATACAATGACAATACGTACATGGAATGATAAAGTCCAGATGTAAGACTTTGAATACCCTCCAAATATCTCTAAAAGCTTAAAAAATGCATTCAGATGCTCTATGATCTGGGCTGCCTTGGCCTGAGTTTACTTTGCAAGCCTGCAACAGAGTAGAGAATCAGATAGGGTGTAAAGAGAGAGGGACAGCACAGATGAGTCAGAAGCCTGAGCACTGAGCAGCTTATAGCGCTGTGAAGCACATTATTGGATTTAACAGGTAAGAAAAAAATGTACACACTTCAATGTAGTCGGTACAAGAGAGTATCGTTTATTTCATAGTAGGAATAAATCAGTGCCTCCACTGAAATTAAGCACTTGCTTGTATTTATGTTGATGAAGCAATATGACTTTTTTATCTTTGTCTGCATCTGTACTGTTTTATTCTAATGGCCAGTAGGATACATATATATATATATATATATATATATATATATATATATATATATATATATATATATATATATATGTTATCTTTGCACTGGAAGTTTGATTTAACTGAGCTGCATTTTCATGTTATTCTTTTTTTGGAAGTTTACCAGTTATTTTTGTGTCAAAACAAATAACTTTTTTTAACCTGAGTACCCGACTGTTAAAAGTATATGAATAACAGCTACTTTGAGTAATGACTATTACTAGCTTATGTCGGGATAATGGATTACTTATTTTGAAGGCATGTGTTGCAGAACCCATGAATCTTCTTTTGTAACTGTTAGTGTGAAAAAAGAAATAGCCATGCCATGCTTTGAATTTCTGGTCTTTGGATGTGTAGATTCTTGTGCAAGATATGGCTGTCTGCGGCTGCGCACTGGTCGGGTTATGGCAGCAGCTATTTTATTTAAGCATTAGTGTGTGTGTGTGTGTGTGTGTGTGTGTGTGTGTGTGTGTGTGTGTGTGTGTGTGTGTGTGTGTGTGTGTGTGAAGCTGCAGCTTTCTAATTCAAATGTTTCACTTGGTAAGCAGAGTGGTTATGAAAGCAGCATACCTTTCAACCTCTTAGAGTAAGAAATCTGGACAAAGCCATAAATAATGGGGAGGAGGGCAAAGGCCCAAAGATAGAGACAATTTTTGAATATTGTACTTACAAACTTAAGAAAGTAGAAAGAGCAAAAGGATGTACTTTAATATTAATTTTCTGAAGGATATGAAGTCTGAAACTCAAATGTCTGACATTATTTTCTGACTTAGATCTTCAGTGATTTGTCATTGATTTGCTATAAAACCAGAATTTTATGAAAAATAGACCAAAAACATTAGGCAGAAATCTGGACATTCTGCAAAAATCTGTACAGTTGAGAGGTATGCGAGCAGTTTTATTATTTAAACATGCAATGCACACGCTGTGTGTGGTTCATTATTCGCAGTAGCTCCGCAGCTTTCTAATTCAAATGTTACACTCAGTAAGGAGAGTGGTTATGGCAGCAGCTATTTCATTAAAGCATTAGTGTTTGGCTTTCAATGAATGTGAGTTTCAAGGGCAGAGAAGTTTTAATGCTAAGTCTATTTTCATTCTGAGACTGTATTGCTTTGTTTAGCAGATGTCTATTAATGTTTATACTATTGTTTGTTTGTGTCTTTCGGCTTTTCCCGGTTAGGGGTCACCACAGCGGAACGCCTGTCTGCTAATGATTGGCAGTTGATTTTTACGTACCGGCTTGCCAGGCCTGACGCACAACCTTCAACAATGTAAAATAAGTTTTAGATGAAATCCAAATAATCATTGTAGAAGTAAAGCAGTATGCACATTCCAGTGTTTATGGTAAATGGAGTGAAATAACCAAGTAATGGGACACTGGGATGGCTGCAGGGGGACTCTGGGCCATATTTTGGTTGTCTGTTCTTCAGTTTGCATTTGAAAGTTGGTTTCCCACAATTCTATTGGAATGGGTGGAGTTACATAATTAGGTATGCAGATTTTATGTTAATTAGTGTACCGATTTGTACCTATTTTTTGTGGCAATTTGTCCAGATTTTTGGTGTTTTCAGGTTGAGAGGTATGTTTGTAATCGTAAGTAAATATTTTTGCTTTGCACCCGTCCTGTTCTTTACAGATATGTTAATTTTGAAAAAGTTATATAGATATTTTTGGCTTTTATTTTTATTTTTTATAGAAATTAACAAGTAAAAGTAAAGCCATGTATGCTTCAAATTATAAACACAAGTCTGACACTCAGAAAAGGAAACTTAAATACGAAAAAGAAGCAAAAGCATCACGCAGTCGTCAATCGATAACAAAATTCTTTAAATATGGTGACGAAAAGAATTTAGCGCATAGTACTAATCATGAAGATAGCGATTATGAGAATTCAGAAATTCAAAAATCAGTCGAAGAGGAAGCAAATGCCACTGTTGCAACATCGTAGAACAAAGAAAATGAGAAACCTCAAGAAGAACTAACTGTGAAAGAACATGATACAATCGATACTTCAATTACACATCATTTTGAAAATCCTGATGTAAAATATGATGATCCTGGTACATGGCGACAAGAAATAGTACAACTCAGTGTTACCACCTTTCAAGAATTCCAAAAAATATATAAGAAATTGCCAAAGGATGTTAATGGTAGAGAATTTCAAGAGTTTCTTTTATATAAAAAATGAAAGATAATAGAACAAGTGAACATTTTCCACGAGAATGGCTAACATGGAGTGCATCAAAAGAAATTCTTTACTGCTTACCATGTCGACTTTTCTGCGATCCACTTAACAAAAATTTAAGCTGTTTAGCTCAAGAAGGTTTTCACCTAAAAAATAAACCTCGGAAAAAGTTATATGACATTTTGCCATCTCATAAAAATAGTGCTGAACATAGGAAACAATATGTAGCTTGGAAATGTCTTTTGGATTCATTAAAAGGACATGAAATCAATAAAGTCCTCCAACTCCAAATTTAGTCTGAGACAACCAAGTGGAAAGCTATTCTGCAATGAATTTTAGACATAACACTTTTTTGGCATCTAGAGGTTTAGCATTTCAAGGAGAGAACACAATTGGAAATGTCCACAATTGAAATTTTTTAGGACTTTTGGAACTAATTGCAAAATATGATGAAGTAACACGACAACACCTTGCTAAAGTTCAACAAAATCAGATAGAAGAAGGAAAAAATATGAAAAGATCTGTCCATTATTTGTCGTGGTATTCTCAAAATGAGTTTATAGGCCTTTGTGCAGGCCAAGTTCTTAACACCATTCTGGATCAAAGAAGGGACTCAGTTTTTTATGGCATAATTGTTGATGCAACACCAGCTATCTCGCACAATGAACAAAATGTCCTGATTCTCAGATATGTATTTCAAAACAAAGATTTAAATGAATTTGAAGTAAATGAACGTTTCATCAAATTCTTAAATTTTACTAGGAAAACTGGTCAAAAATAACAAGAAAAACTTGTTACTCTTGAAAAACACAATATACCTCTTCAAGATTGCCGTTCACAAGGGTAAGATAATGGCGCCAATATGCATGGTAAAGTACTTGGCGTTCAAACCTGCATCCTAGAAAAGAACAAATTTGCAATGTTCTCCTCCTGTGGTGCACATTCATTAAATCGCATAGGAGTGATTGCTGCAAAAATCAATCCAGAAGTTATAACATTTTTTGGAAATATAGAGAGCTTGTACACTTTTTTCGCTCATAGTCCTGTGCGCTGGGAGGTACTTAGAAAACACATACCATTATCTCTTCAAAGTGTGTCAGAAACAAGATGGAGTGAAAGAATTCAAGCTGTGTGTCCAATCGTCAAACATTACCCCGGTGTACTTGCTGCAATAGATGACATTCTTAGTGAGATGGCTACAGGATTAACTCCTTCAGCACTAAATACGCTTAAAGGTTTGAAGAAATATTTCAGTCCTTATAAAGGTCTGTTGATGACAGTATTCTGGCATAAAATGCTAGCCAGTATTGATAATAAGAATATTGTCATACAAAGCAAATGATTCTCTCTTGATATAGAGATCACCTTTGTAAAAGACTTAGTGGAAGAAATTCAGATGTTGTGCGATTCATGGGAAAACATTGTTCATGAAGCTAAAGCAGTTGCTGCAGCAATAGAAATCCAACACCAATTTCCCGAAAAGCACACAAATTCTTAAAACTGTGAAGAAGACTTCCGAAATTCTGCCGTGTACCAAGTGTTGGATTTTATTATCAATGATATAAAAACAAGATTTGAAGCAGCAAATAATATTTGTGAATTATTCTCTCCAATTTAAAATTTTCAGGATTTGGACAAAGATCAGCTAACCACAAAAGTAGCAATACTTGCAAAAACTTACGAAAGAGATTTGTCAGATGATTTAATAAATGAAGTACTTCACCTTAAAGCAATCCACAAGACCGTTTTTGGTTCAGAAAGGTCACCAATTAAACTTCGTAATTTAATACCTGAAAAAATATATGCAAGAAATATTTGGCAATATTTGCCTTGCATCGAAATTATTTTATACTATTTCAGTAACTGTCTTGTCGGCTGAGAGATCCTTCAGTAAATTGGCAAACTCATTAAAAACGTGACAAAGAAATTCCACTAGCCAAGAATGGCTTAATCATTTGGCAATTTTATGTATAGAAAATGATTTTGCTAAAAAAAGTCGATTACTCAAAAATAATAAAAAATTTTGCTGTAATGAAAGCTAGAAAGTACACTTTCAAATAATTTTGTTGTTTTTTTTTTTTTTTTTTATAAATATAATTATGGGGGCCTGCAAAAAAATCTAGCCTTGGGGCCTGCTTCAGCATGTGAGAGCCATGTGTGAGAGTTTTGTCTCCAGTGACATTGTAGCAATATATCTGTCATATACTGTGTCATTCAGATTTAAGAATTAGTTGGTTATCAATAAACATGAGACAATTGCTACATTGCCTCAGAACACTTATATCCACCAAGCTGGGTGCTGATGTAGCAGGAAAGTTCATGATCATGCTTACTGCCCTTTTTAGGTAATCATTAGGTTGCTGCAGCTGTAGAGAGTAATAAAGGAAAGATGTAATCCAAGACACTTGGGGCAGTGCTTGTCACTGCAGAAACTAGTTGAAGTTTGTGCAGTTGAATATACTAGAAGTCTGAAGGGTGCTCTTATACAAAAATATCAGTTGTATGTGCCTGCATCTATACACGGCACTGCTAAAAACTGCTGAGTGGAGCCAAGCTTCCCACAAATGGGATGCCTTTATAGAGGATCAAAACAACCTGGAAACAAATAAAATGACCACTGGCCAATCCCAACAAGCATAATCTAAGGTTCCTTAAAGGAACACGCCATCTTCTCCTACAGTTGAACTCAACTCTTAGGTTGCTTTTCTCCCTACAATATGATTCCAGTACTGTGCAGGTACCTGAAACCTGCTTGTACTTTATAAAACTTTAATTTCCTCACTTTGGTATCAAAGGAAGGGACAGACCACCTACATTTTTAACCTTAACTTCTCACACAAGTTGCAGAGGAATTTGTCTACACCTGCATGACATACCACAGACACAGAGGAATATGTAGTCAGGAGCTCAGGCTTCTGTAAACAAGACAGAGAGATGTGAAACTGTTTCCATTGTCTTTATTGCAGAGAGGAAAATAACTTACACTGATTCACAGCTGTTTCCAATGTAGCCATGCCTTTCATAGTTTCATAGCAAAACAGAGCAGTTAGATCAGTCAATGGTTTAAAGGCAATTTTCACCTCTTTTGTCAAATTTTCACATGCAGCATCACAGTACTGAAATGCTAAGTTTAAAACTTTAAATGTTGGTTGTTTATACAACTTTACATTTTAAGATTACTTGAATGTAGCATCAAAGATGTCTGTGACATTTAGACAAAAGTCAGAAAATATTTTTCTTGTACTTCTTGTAAAGTATCAGCAGATGTACCAGATTGTGGAGGGAGGGGCTGTCAGTTCATCTTGGACTACAAAAAAGATACTTTAAACAAAGACCTGCAATTCAGCAACTGTTTTGGTTGCAGCTGTATAATTCCTTAGTATACTATAAAACAAGCCCTTGGGCATACACAAATGAGGGCCATTCAAGAAATAAAAGAAGCAGTCCTGTTATAAACATTATATAAGATGACAGTGACTGGCCCTAATCCCATTATATGTTAATGAAATGGGAAATCACCACTGCTTCCTTGTGTCTAGCATGACTCAATAAAGCAGACTTGAAATGAATTATGGGAAATAGAAAGGTATCAAGAAAAATAAGTTCACATTGATATGCCAAGCCCAATTGACAGCCATTTTGCAGAAACCATAATAATATTCGAGAAGAAGCAGCAGAGTGATTTTGAGATATTAAAATAGCACAGTAAACAGAGACAGAGTGAAAAAATTAGATTTTTTAGTTGTAAGGTTGGAGTTTTCCTTTAAGTTGTTGTCTTTTGGCTTTTCCCGGTTAGGGGTCGCCACAGCGGAACTCCAGTCCACTAATGATTGGCAGTAGATTTTCACGAACGCCGAGGTGCCAGCTCGAAGTTCAACCTTCAACGAAGGCACGCCCATTTACGGATGTCTTTCGAACACCCACCCAACCATGGGAAGGACATGCAGACTCCACACAGAAGGCACTCCCCGCACTCCAGCCGAGAATCGAACGGGAGAACCTTTTGCTGTGAGGCAACAATGCTACTGCTGCACCACCGCGGAAGTTGGAGTTTTCCTTAAGTGATTTACTAAATAGACTTTGACCAAAACTACCCTCAACCGCCACTAGAGAGCAGCACTTAAGGTTCTTAAATCACAAAATGAACCCAAAGTGCAGGAAATAATCAAATTAAACAATAAAGCTACCTAAAATGCAGTAAATCATAAAATGCAATAGTATTCTAAACAGCAGACACAGCAAGAAGGCAAGAGTGCAGAAAATACACTTTTAAATGCAGCAGGACAAATACAATACTCTAAAATTATTTAAAATGCAAAAGTTATCAAATAATGCACAAAAATAACAGCAGTAGTTATGTTCAGATTGAAAAAGTGCAGTTTAGTAATGCAAAACACTTATCCAGTGATAGGTGGCATAAGATTCATTCACTTTGAAGTCTCTGAAATCAGTGGCATGGTCATAAGTACATTCAAGTTCTGCAGAAATGACTCAAGCCTTTGTAGAGGTTCAAAACATCCAGTAAAAAAAAATAAAATGGACCCTGGCTAATCACAATAAGTACAATCTAAGGCTCCTTATGTTATTTACAGCATAGGCTATTCTTCACTGCCACCAGAGAGCAGCACTAACAGTTTCAGCCTCTTAAATTAAATCACAAAATAAATCTTGTGTGTGAGAAATGACCAGCTTAAATAATAAAGTTGCCTAAAGTACAGGAAATTATTAAATCCAACAGTATTCTAAACAGCAGACATAACGAGAACGCATGAGTGCAGAAAATACCATTTTAAATGCAGTAGTACACAAGTTCAGCACTTTTAAATGATTTAGAATATAAAATATTTTAGTTCTTTAATTATTCAGAACTGATTGCCATTCTGTCATCATTGGAATCCTTTATATTATAGAGTCCTGGCTTGAAAACTCACAACTCCTGCTTAACCCACAAAAAAAAAAATGAAACTACTTTTCACCATTAAAATATTCTCCCAAAGCAAAACTCTTGTCAAACTCACTTCATTAGATAACACCTGATCGTAGAGGTCCTTAACACCAAACTCTTAGGAGTCACCACTAATGACAGCATGAAATTTGGCCTACTGTTATTAAAAAAGCACCAAAAGCTCAGCCTCTTATATGGAACAAAACGCTACCTAACAGACAGAATTAGAGGAAACCATAGCTACAGCCTACATCTTAACCTACTGTAAGCCTCCCTATTCTTTACTAACCTGCAAACTTCCACGCGAACAAAGCTGGAACAATGCTACAATAAAATAGCTCGCTTTGCTGCAAATCATCCCCCGTAGAACTCATCATTGTTCTGCCCTTAAATAATTAAATTGGACTGAACTCCCACATCACATATACAGTCAGCTACTATTAGCTCTTGCTGTAATATACTACCCTGATAAGTATCAGGCACTAAAATTCATACTTCAGTATTACCACTGTACTGAATATCATCTTCCCAAAGACAAACTCCTCCTTTCTGTCACTAAATCTCAAAATATATTGGGAGCATACCTCTCAACCTGGAAACATCAAAAATCTGGACAAAGGCTCATAAAAAGTAGGTACAACTGACCAAAAATCTGTATGCTGATTATCACGAAATTTCCATACATAATTAGGTTACCCCACCCTCTCCAATAGGATTGTGGGATACCACCAATAAACAAACACAAATTGAAGAACAGACAAAATATTAAACACAAAATATGCATGTTTTTTTTCTAGCAGTAGCAATAGTTCTTTTTAGGTCTGCCTTTATTAAACATATGTTAGCATTTCTTTACCATGCTTTAAAACCAAGTATTTTTAAATGCCTTTGTTTTCTTTCACCATTACCATCAAAGCTATTAAGAAAGCCATTTCTCAGAGCTTGGGTTACCTCCTGAACTTTCATTGTTTTTCAAGACCTACAATTGAACATAACGACGTACCAATACTACAGAAAATAAAAGTATAAACCTATACAAGGATTAATAAATGCAAACCATCCTAGGAGAGTCACAGTGCTTTGAAGGACCATGCTGGCATGTATTTATATTCCACCTAAAACTACTGTTAATAAGTTTAAGAAAATTGCAGGAGAGGTAATTAGCTTTCAGCAGGGAATATCAGTCATGGTTAACCAAGTTACTCTGGCACAAACATTGATCTGAACACTTTGAAAGATGTGGATGTTGTCAACTTTATCCATAACATACTGGAAAATATTGTGCATTGACTTGAGAGCAGCTTGTACTGAGCAAAAGTCTTCTAGTTCCACTGGCCCAAAATATTTAAACTAAAATAATACAGAAGATACTGACACTGAATATAAGGCAATGATGAGAATTTCTAGAGCATCAAATATAAAAATATCTGTGAACTGTTAAAACACTGAGTATGAATAGGTTACCTGGATAGGAACCACAATCTCATAGAAACAACTTGTCTGTAACTCAAATACATAACTACAATAATAAATTGAGTGAACCACATCCTCCAAGGAAAAAATTATTTCTAACTCAAATCCATGTTCTCCTCAAATTTCTCATACTGTGCACAATACTATACAACTCTGTCGCCACCCCCCCCTTTCCAAGTCATTACTTGCATGTTTTATAAATCTCTGTATCCTGTTTTTACTGCAAACAACTACTTTCTTCTGTTTAAACAACATACCCGCATAAAGTACTGGATAACTCAGGAATTAAGATAGTTTGTTTTATTTCGATTAACACAGTGCAAGAACACATACACTGCAAACAAACCTGAACAGAGAAAAAGATGAAAAAAAAACAGTTTGAAGTAGGCATTTTTCAGGTTAAGTCATTTACTAACCAGTGGTAGCTGAATGGTTCTTACAATAAAATACATTGTTCTGGAAACAAAAACTACCCGACAAGAAAAAGCCCAGCTTTCTTATCTTAAGGCTCACAAAATATTAGGACAAACTCCTACAGCCTTCAACATCCACTCAATCCCCTGTGTTAACTTTGTGTTAATAAAGTAAAACAGGGCACTACAGAATTTTTATCTGATATCCATAGTAAATTATACTAAATGATATTCATTCAGCAAGAGAACAGTATAATGTAACTCATTCTATCCAGTCTCTGTACTTTTCAGTTGAACTTGTTAGTAAGTGTTCCACATTTTGCCCATTTGTTCCACATTTTGGAGATGGAAGGTTGAGAGCTATGGTATAATCAACACACACAGACTTTTGTTTTAAAAGCAATTCAACTATACAATTACAGTCAGTTGGATCTTTCTGTTGTTTCTGAAAAATGTAATGGCAAGCAATCAGTGCATTATCTTGGCATCAGTGTCCCCCCCAATCCAAATCCCTAATGGAGAAAGTATATCAAAATTAATACTGGTCTCCCACAACTCATTTGCACTCCTCCTCAGCTGTAAAAACATCATGACCAGTAAAAGAAGATGTAAACTCAGAATTCTGAGACTTAAAATAGCAGCAGGCACAGCACATCAACTGTTACTCCAAAATGCGAGAGAACTATTCAAAGCTACTCTTGAAACATATATTTGAAAAATAAGCAAGAGCCACTACACTCTTTACAAATATTCTTACCTGGAGTTCTGCTATTAACCTTTTGTTCTCCTTGTCAAGTGTTGCTTCTTTCTTCTGCAAGGAAGCAATCCTCTCTCATTGTTTTTACTGACCCGAAATATCTCATACTTTTTTTTCAGTCTGTCATATTCTGCAGCATGTTCAAAATCTACAGAAGCTGTTGACTTAAAACTTATAACACGCGGGCCATGTCTCAAACTTAAGATTTTCGCAGCAGCCTAGCTTTAGATTTAACTTCCAATGGAATCTCACAAGCCTCCCTCCATCACCATATGTATCTTCGATCACGTCTCATGGACTAACCAGAGAGGATGTTGTTCCCATACTGCCTTCAGGCACACTGAGACTCAGTTACACTGACACATGTCTCTAGTAGACAGACTTTCTTTTTCACCTTTTTCACGGCATTCTTTAGTTTATGGTGAGTATCCTCCTTCCTCCATCAGTTCCTCGACTTCCTTAAACAGTTCATTTAAACTGGTTTCCCATTCCCTTCCATTAAAACATTTAAGACTGTGGGGTATTTCATTCTTACTCGAATGCTCCATGAGGTTACAAAAAAATTACCATGACAACCACCACCAACAGATACAGAACAACAATGGGTGCAATGTCGATGTATCCCTTCATCCTCCTGACCAGACTGTAACTTTACAGTTGGTACTGTACACTGACTGTCCACTAATGACCACAAACAACTCCAAGAATGTACTATCCAGAGCTTTTGTCGCTGGCAGGCTGGGAGCATATCATAGGCACTAGGCAATGTTAGACTGACCAATACACAACAACTATTAGGACTAGTAGCAACATCAACCACGGTTTGAAACTCCCGCCACTGTCTGAGTCTGTCAAGCACACGAAGCTAATGTCATCACGCACACCCCTGCACATTGATGATGTTGCTGGATACCCTGGCGATGCATGATGACTTCCGCCATCGCTTAAAAGTGTAAATAAAAATTTAAAAAATCAGCAATTAAAGGGGCCATTCAGAAATTTGTGGCATCCCGTTATTTTGTCCTCAAAGCTGTTAAATATCGAGAAATTCAAGACGGTTGGGAGGTATGATAGGGAGTCTCCTTATACTCAAACTCTGTAGCTACTGAAAGCCAATAGGCATTCAAAATACATCTAACACAGCACCTCTTAACATCCTGGCTCTGTAGCTGTGCGTCTGCAGGATAAGTATAACATCTCTGCTTTCTTACTCCTCTTCTACTATACCTTTGCTCTCCTGTACTCTGTGACCAACTATCTTTCTGTCTTCACCCATCCCACCTGCTACCTTTGCCTGTCTTTTAACTCTTTTACAACTCATTTCATTTATATCTCATAATTAAATCAACGTTTTGCTATCCACCCTTTATAAACATCTCAGTACTTCGTATTGTGACATATGTCCTACTGCATAGTTATTTACTTAACTACATCTGTTTAAAGTACAATTAGTATAAGAAGCCTATAACTATATCTGTATCAAGTATGATTAGTATAAAAAGCCTTACTACTGTGTATGTATACTATCTTATCTATTTTGGCATTGTAAAATTATTTTAGTTGTATTCTGTCTGATATTATTGATATTATATAACTTAAAAAGATTTTGATTGTAGTATGTGTACTGGAGCTTTTCTCCCTGGCCTCTGCTGAAAAGAGGCCTTTGTGTCCAGCCAAACTTCCCCAGTCAACAAATGTAAAATAAAATAAAATAAATAAATACATTTCTTATTTTTCCTACCTTCCCCATACTATATAAACTGTATAATCTAATGCTGATCCCCCTCTTCCTCTGCTCCAAATAACTTTTGGCTTATGAGTCCTCACCAAGGCTCTAGATCTCAGTTCACTTATATTCTTGCATTTATTCATTTTGTTTGAACTTTTTCAAAAAACTTGGAGCCATAGCCATCTTACTTTTTTGATCCAACCCAGGTGCTAAAGTAAACCTTTAAGAGCCCACACCATCCCCCACTCTGGAATTATAGATGAACTCACTAAACTAGGTATAAATCCCTATGTCACAAGATGGGTTGGCAACTGGCTTACTGACAGAACCCACACTGTGAAAGTAGCAGACTCCAAATCAGACTTCAGACCAGTGACAAGTGGAGTACCTCAGGGTTCAGTCCTGGGTCCTCTCCTGTTTGGTGTCTACTTCTCTGAAGTACAGGCTAACACAGAAGGTCTTTGGCTAACTAAATTCGCAGATGACTGCAAACTAGGAGCCATAATCAAAACTCCTAATGATGTGGACATCCTACAAAAGGGCCTCACTGAGACAGATGCCTGGTGTCAAAGCCATGGTCTCAAGCTCAATGCCAAAAAGTGCATTGTCATCCCCTTTGGTAAAAACTCTATACACATGAACTACCACATAGGCGGTAGTCTACTTAACACCGAAAGTGTGATAAGAGACCTTGGGACACAGGTGGACAGTAGTCTCTCCTTTGATAATCACATCGCCACAGTGGTCAGGAAATCCTTCTACGTGGCACACCTCATCACAAAAGGTTTCTCATCCAGAAAAAAAGAGGTCATTGTTCCCCTCTACTCATCACTCATTAGACCCATTATAGAGTACAACGCCCCTTTTGGTATGTACCTCACAAGACATCTACAGCAACTGGAAAGGCTGCAAAAATACCTCACAAAGAGGATTACTGGCCTCAAACAGGTGCCTTACGCATACCGTCTCAAAAAAACTCCAGCTTTACTCCGTCGCATATCGCCTACTCAGAGGCGATCTCTGCCTAACATACAAAGCTATGTCAAACCCAGAGCTGTTGGACATGCTCCACTTAAAGAAATCCCAATCCCTCCGAGCTACACGCTCTAGGGACCTAAACCTTGTCACCACAATAAACAGAACATGCTGGAGGAATAGATTCCTGTCCCAGAGACTTCCCATACTCTGGAACAGACTACCTATCTATGTCAGACAGAGCTCCTCATTAGCACTCTTCAAGGAAAATCTTGATGATTGGATGGGTAATAGGAAATTCACCCCGGGGATCACTTCTGTGGTTCTTCTTGACAGGGGCACAGGAAAATAATTTTCTTGAGTGGCGAAAGCCAGGGTACCTTTTTGGCTAGGCTTGTATAGGCCCTAGGGCCAATAGCCTAGTGCCTACCTATGAACCTATGAAAGTCTGTCCCCTAGTGCAATATTCCTCTGGACTCATTCCTGTTCTTTTTGCAGCATAAGAATTAACCTGATGTTGTAAATCTTTATTCATTCCTTACCTTTAGGACTTCGGTTCCGTCCTTGGAACCAGCATGGCCATTACCAAGCTCGCGCTAGCCAAAAACTCTCAGCTAAGACCTACCCATAATGCCCCTCTCATAGTCTCTCCAGATCTCGTTTGCTGCATTCCTCGTCAGACGTGCCAAGCCTTCTCTCTCAAGCTAAGTGTAGAGTTTTTGTGTTAATTCCTATCAATACCTTACTTTAGTCAGTTTTCGCTAATTTTTCATCTTTCTTCTATAGACTACTTTACTTGTTCTATTCCCTACCTTCTACCTTTGGTAGTTCCTTTTATACCATTGTTGGTACTGTCCCTCTCTCCTACCTTAGGTAGGCCCTCTTTTCTACCACTTGTGGTATTTCTAAGTACCATTGTTGGTACTCTTCACTTTCTTTCTATCTGGATATAAAAAAAAAAAAGAAAAAAAAAAAACCTATTCTCTTTAACTTTGCTGTTGTTGTTTTTTGACTGTTTATCTTGTCACTAGGACTAGTGTGATGTTTTGTCATTAAGTCTGAAAAAGCCAAATTGGGTTTTAAGCAATGTGATGTGTGGGCATAAGATGCCCAACTCAGACGGTCATGCCTGGTGCATTTATTGTTTGGGCATTGACCACATTAATGCTTAGTGTGATATCTGCTCCAGCTTCAGCAATCGCACTTTGGCTGAGCATAAAAACAAGTTCATTTTGAAGGTTATGATGAAAACTCCCTTCTTGGAGGCTGTCTCTGGGACGGAGGTCTCACCACCTCCTAAGACCAAAAAACACAAAGAGAAATGGAGTTACTCGGTTCCTACATCTCCGTCCACCTCGGAACTGAGTCGACACTGAGCTTCTCCGGCACAGACAACCTTGGCACCAGGCTCTATGTCTTCCCCCTCGGTGCCATCTCTAATTTTGTCTCCTATTACTATACCAGCTTTAGCACCATCCTTCTCAGTGCCGTCCTTGGTCTTGACACCGGCTTGGACTACCGTACCCGCATTGGCACCATCCCCGGCCACAGTGCCAATAGTTTATACGGCTCCACAGACAATGACTCCATCGGTTCCAAAGGTTGAACACCTTCCTAAAACCAGATAATCTCCAACTTACGACCCTTTTTCGGGGCACCAATTTAGCCTCTTTCTTGAAAGACCTGACTCTCCTTCAGCACCTCCTACAGATCCACCAGGAGCCTTTCGGAACAAGATGTAGTGAGGGTTGTGGACCAGCTTCTGGCAGCTAGAGGATTGCCCACCCCTACTAGGTCTTCCGTCCCCTTTGGAACGGAAGCTTTCATGGTATACTCACCAGTATATCCTCCTCTGACCTTTTCCCAGGCCCCAAAGACTTTGGTACCGATGACCACCCCAGTGCATACTGTCTCTGCTCTGACTGCAGAGGTTCCCCTGTTGGTACTGATTACTCTTGGCACAATAGTTCTGTTGGAACCAATGCACTTTCAGAGCAGTGATTGGGCTGTCGGCACCGTGGTTCCTAGTTCGGCGCCTATTTTTTGCTGGCACCGTCTATGGCCATGGTTCCACCAGCAGCCACCAGTCCTCTCAGAGCTCCTCACCTTGAGGTGGGCTTCTCAGGGCGGGGTGTGACCCCGGTTCCGAGGTTGTCCTTCGCGGTTCCGGGCTGCCATCCCACCTCGCGTGGGCCTGTTTCCAGGTAATGGAGAGGGTCCTTGCCTCAACAGGCTCACAGTCAGCACCAATGGCATAGAAACCAGAACCCCCCCCCTCTAGCATGCAGTTGTCCCAACCCCCTACTCTGGGATCCCAAGCACAGGAGCCGCAAGACCGTCCCTTGAAGGGAACCCTTTCTCCAGAGTTTTTCTCAGAAGATCCCACTGGGAAGTTGCCCCGGAGGAAACGGTGCAAGAGAAAGCACCTTGAGTCCCCTGAGGAATCTATCACTGAGGACACCGATTGCGATGAGTGAGAAGGGTCCCCATGGTCTCCCCCAGAAGGCGTCTCATTTGGAGACATTCTCGAGATCCTCAAGCAGAGGAGAAACTGGAAGTCCTCTAACCCTTCTTCGGAGGAATCAGTATTCTTGCAGGCCTTCTGTGCTTGGCCATCTACTTTCTGGGTGACCCCACCTGTAGATGAGCATGTAAAACTGATCATGCAGTGTGCCTGGAAGGCC
The DNA here is from genome assembly GCF_019279795.1 of Protopterus annectens. NCBI lineage: Eukaryota > Metazoa > Chordata > Ceratodontiformes > Protopteridae > Protopterus > Protopterus annectens. The sequence goes on along the minus strand of NC_056743.1, from coordinate 628,831,370 downwards.
CCAGGCAATGTAGAACCTGTCCCCTGGAGGCTAGACAAAATTTTATTCACCCCCGAAGACCAGCCCACTTGGTCCAAGCAGTTAGTTGTTGATTCCATGGTCGTGGCGGCGGCCACTAAGAGGGAACTGGCAGAAGATAGTTTCACTGTTCATCCCCCGAACAGGGAGTCTCTGGCTATGGACAGACTGGGGAAGCAGACCTATGCTTCAGCAACCTTTGCCATTTGATCAATGAACTATCTGGCACACTTCACTCACCTGAAAAGAGACCTAATTTCAGAAATGTCTGCCTCTTTGATGGGGGTACTGCCTGATGAGGTGCATGATACTGTTGCCTCGCAGCTGGCTACCCTGGAATCTATCTCAAACTCCTCGATTCACTTGATATCTCACACCACCAAGGAGGCAGTTCAAGCAGCCACATCAGGCATCATCATGAGACGGCATGCTTTTGTGTGATTTCGCAGACCCCTTTAAATCTTCCTTCATCAACATGTCTGTTGACGAATCTTCCCTTTTTGGTCCCAAAGTTAGAGACACACTATCACAAAGTGAGAAAGATGGAAAGACCTTGTGTGCTGTGGGCATATGTTTTTCCACCCCCCCCCAGAGATCCTATTCCAAGACCCACTGGGGAGGAAAATTGTGGTTCAAGAAGTCCCAAGGATCTTTTTGTGACACTCGTGGTGAGCAATCCCCCCAGGGCAGAGGGGGCAACTCATCCGGAAGACGCCCCTTTTGGGGCAGAGGGGATCCGTGCAAACAGGGCACTAGAGATTCCTTCTTCGGCCAACCCTATCAGTGCTCCTGAGCAGTGGCTTGATTGCTTTCCTCTGAAAGCATTCGGGTGTCAATTTTCCCTGCACCTACAAGCCTGGCAACTCATCACTATGGATGCATGGGTGCAGAGAATAATATCCAGAGGCTACCATATCACATTCGATCTTACTCCCAGACCTGTCAAACAAATCCCAGATGTTCCACCCAGTCAGAGGGAGGTAGCAGCCTTAGAAATCGAAAAGCTGCTAAGAAAAAGAGTCATCCAGACAGTCCCACCAGACCAGAGAGGATCCGTTTTTTACTCAGGGTTCTTTTTAGTGCCAAATAAGACAGGGGACTGGAGACCAATCCTGGATCTCAGCTTTACTAAACAAATTCATAAAACCTCAAACATTCCAGATGGTCATGGTACAGTCCATCCTCCCCTTTCTAGGGAAGGACAGCTGGATGTGCTCTATAGATCTCCAGGATGCATATTACCACATAAAGATGGACTAATGCTCCTGGAGATTTCTTCGCTTCTGGCTGGGAGCCAATCACTACCAGTTCAGGGTACTGTCATTCAGTCTCTCAACAGCCCCCAGAGTCTTCACCAAGTGTATGGCAGTTGTTGTAGCTCATCTTGGACTACAAGGATTCCAGGTGTTTCCGTATATAAACGATTGGCTCCTTACCGCCATGACCAGGAATCTTCTCATTCACAGCCTCTCTTAAATTCAAGGCCTTGCTCATCGCCTTAGGGATTACGTTCAACATGGAAAAATCTCAAATGTCCCCAACAAGAACAATGGAATTTACTGGAGCGATCTTCAACACAACATCCCGTCAAGCTTCCCTTCCTCCTCACAGGCTCACAAAAATAAGAAGCCAGATTCAAGTCCTCCTCCAACAGACTTTTGTACCAGCATACCTTGTACTACAGCTATTGGGATCTATGGCAGCAACCATTACCTTAGTTCCACTGACGAGGTTGCACATGAGACTAGTACAGTGGCTCCTTTCTTCACAATGGTCGATCTTAACCCTTCCTGTCGACCACTTGATATGCCTTACAAATCTTTGCAAGAAAGAAATGCTTTGGTGGATGAAGCCAGAATCAAATCTTTAGTGTCGACCGTTCTGCCTTCCCCAGCCCAGGGCCACGGTGACCACAGACACTTCCTTCTAGGGTGGGGGGGGGGGCATTTCCAGGGAAAGACAGTCCAAGGACCTGGTCCCCCATGGAGGCCAATTTGCACATAAATGTCCTGGAATTGAGGGCAGTTCTCTTAGCGTTACAGGCATTCCATACATCCCTCCATTCCGGGACCATTGCAATTCAATCGGACAACATGTCAGTCGTCTGGTATGTAAACAAACAAGGCGGAACCAGGTCTTCCCCTCTGTGTCAGGAAACCATGAGAATTTGGCACTGGACTTTAGCTTCCAACCTCTTTCTTATAGCAATACACATTCTCGGAAGTTCCAACCTTATTGCAGACAATCTGAGCAGGAACATCCTGATGCCTCACGAGTGGTCCCTCAGACCTATAATAGAGACCAGATCTTCCGCCGTTGGGGCAGGCCTTGCTGCGACCTGTTTGCTTTCCCCCTAAACAAGAAATGCAGAAGCTACTTTGCCCTGATCCCACCTCAGGGGGAGTTACCAAGGGATGCTCTGACGCACGACTGGCCCCCTGGTCTGCTGTATGCCTTTCCCCTGTTTCCCCTCATCCCAAAATTCCTCCAAAAGCTCAAAGTTTGAGAAGCAAAGTGATCCTCATTGCCCCTTATTGGCCCCGTAAAGTCTGGTTCCCTTTCCTATAACCTCATCTGATTCACAGCCCATGGATCCTGGATCAATCCCAAGGTCTGCTGTCTCACCCTCAGGGACTGATTCACCCCAATCTCCACAGCCTCAAGCTCACAGCTTGGTTTCTCCACTTCCAATGATTGTCAGGCTACCTGATATTTCTTCTCCTGTCTGTGAGATTCTTCTGGCTTCACACAAACCTTCCACCAGGAAAATGTATTCTAGTAAGTGGGCTAGGTTCTCTACATGAGCCAAAGATCATGACATAGACCCTTTCTCTATGCCTGTTCAGAAGATCCTGCAATACCTGACTACCCTTCTACATGCAGGTGCTTCAGCATCGACAATTACTGTACATTTAGCAGCTATCGCAAATTTTCACAATGAATTTGATAATTCTTCTGTTATGTCACACCATCTGTGCAAAACCTTCCTGAAAGGAGTATTACATGTTAAACCTCCTGTCAAGCCCCCCATAGAGCCTTGGGACTTGAATTTGGTGCTTCAGTCGTTAACAAGCCCTCCTTTCGAACATTCTAATTCATGTGATATGAAATTTTTGTCTTGGAAGACTCTACTTCTAGTAGCCCTTACCTCAGCGAGAAGAGTATCTGAGTTGCAGGCCTTGAGTGTCAAGAGACCTTACTTGATTTTCCACAGGGAAAGAGTGTCCCTATGTACTGACCCATCCTTCTTGCCCAAGGTCATTTCTGGGTTTTCAATTAACCAATCCATTGACCTGCAGGTTTTCTTCCCTCAGCATTTAAATAGAGGGGAATATCTTTTGCATACCCTTGATGTTCATAGGCAACTTAATTTTTACTTGGACAGAACTAAATCTTTCAGAAAAATGGATCAATTGTTTGTGGCCTTTGCAGGACCCAGATTGGGTAGGCCTGTCTCCAAAGTGACTCTATCTTTCCTGGCTTAGAAACGTCATTACCTTTATCTGCCATCAGAATAAACTGTCTTTACAGAATAAAGGCTCATTCGACTAGATCGATGGCTACTTCTGTGGCCTTTCATTCCAGAGCCTCTATGGATGATATCTGCGGGGCAGCCACTTGGGCAAGACTTTATGCCTTTATCACTCATTACAAATTGGATTTGGCTTCCAGGGTACAAGTATCTTTTGGTTCTATGGTGCTCAGGAATATCCTTCCTTAGGGCCACCCAGGACTCAAGTAGCTGGGGACTCAGTCCTCATAGTAAAGAATGAATAAAGATTTACAACATCAGATAAAGAAGTTATGTCTTACCATAATGTTCCATCTGTGTTGTAGATCTTTATTCATTCATTACTTCCTGCCCTCCTTCCCCCTGCCTGGACTCCTGGTGGACTCTAGGATCTCCTTAGTTAAGGTATTTGCTCAGACAGAGCCTCCTACTGTCTCTTTTATTACTTCTATAATATAAGGGCGGGCAAACTCGATCTGAAAAGACTATGAGAGGGGCATTGTGGGTAGGTCTTAGCTGAGAGTTTTTGGCTGGAGCGAGCTTGGTAACGGCTGTGTCGGTTCCAAGGATGGAACCGAAGTCCTAACAGTAATGAATGAATAAAGATCTACAACACAGATGGAATGTTATGGTAAGACATACATTCTTTTTTTTAATGTGTCAACTCCATCATTAAATACCTCATCACAACTGAAAAAAATGACATGCTCTGCTTGGACATCATTTGAAAATTCAGAACTGCTTGTGCTGGTAATAATTTTGTATGTAATGTCATTTGTGTTCATCATTTTTTACTCTCTGAACAGCAGGCTATTTTACTTCATGACACGCCATTCAAAATCCAAGTACGTTTACTTTTAAGGTCCCTCTAGGGGCAAAAGCTGGGAAGTTTCCCTGTGTTCCAATTAAGTAAGTGTGTTTCTGTGTGTGCGCATGTGTGCACATGCGTGTACGTGCACACATGTTTCTCTAAGCAGTATTCCCATTGTTCCCAGACCCAGGCAGTAAAAAAATACAATTAATAACTGGGTGTGTAAGCTGAAAAGTTTTCCTATGTTCTTATTGTTCCCATGTCTAGACAGTATAAAAATGCAATTAAGAATGGTGTGTATGTGTGTCTGTTCGTCTGTCTGTGCCTTTGTGGGAATGAGGGTGTGTAAGCTTGGAAGTTTCTCTACGTTCTTATTGTTCCCAGACCTAGACAGCATAAAAATGCAATTAATAACAGTGGTTATTTCTGTGTGTGTGTGTGTGTGTGTGTGTGTGTGTGTGTGTGTGTGTGTGTGTGTCTGCATATGCAATCACATGCGCGCGTGCACACACACACATACACACACACACACACACACATATATATATATATATATATATATATATATATATATATATATATATAAACTAATAAAATGACAAACAGAGACACAATTACTCAGTTTACTAAAATAACAAAACATCTCATGTTATGTTGTTCTATCTTGCCTTCATTTTTACACTGATGAGTTCGGAGCTGATCCTCAGCTCCGACTCGGCCGAATACTTAGTTGAAGATCTCAAACTTGGCTTGTGGCAAGAAGGAATCCCACAATACAGTGGTGCAATTCCCCAGATCTCATTTGCTGCTTTACGAGGTTGGATGCTCTCATCTTGGCCGTGGCTAAGTTATGAAACTTTTTCTTATATTTCTTGTCAAAAACCTAATAATTTTGCTGATATATAGTTCTTTCAACAATATATTGTATCTGTTGGCTTCTGTTTACTGTTTCTACCTCTTTAGAGATAATTTTTCCTCAGGCACAGCTTTTGCCATTGCTTTATAGGTCTTGGTATCCCTGTAGTGGTAATTGTTATTTATTTGTTGTAGTTTATTGTATCTTATAGCTCGTTTAAATTAGAGAGCTTGTTGCAGTTTCTGTGTCCTTATAGCTCATTTAAATTAGAGAGCTATACGCCTGTTTTAGTTAGAGGGCTTATCTTGTTTCATATTTTGTGTCTGAAAATCAGAGCGGTTTATGTTAGAAGTAAGAAATTTTCTTCCCTAGCTTTTTCTTATTGGCATTGTTTTTTTTGTAGCATAAGTCTTTAAATATATTAACCTGTTAAATAAGTTTCCCTTGTTGGTATCAATATGTCTAAAGAACAAAAAGAAAGAGAACATAAGCCTTCGGGTTTCAGAAAATGTCAGAAATGTTCGCAAAAGATGTTCATCACTGATGGACATGTTGTTTGTGCATATTGTCTTGGTGCTATCCATCTCCAGGAGGACTGCACCTTCTGTCATTCGTTAAGTGCCAGAGTTCTTCAGGACAGAAGAAACAAGTTGATTCTTAAAGGGCTTTTAAAACCCTCCTTTGAAGAGGCTATTCATAGCTCTTCCTCTTCTTCTTCATCTCCTTCAAAAAAAGGTAAATCACATAAAAGACTATCTCCATCTGCATCGACTCATTTGGAGCCACCAGTTAAACTACCTAAAATGACTAAGGCTACTACTTCCTTGGCTCCACAGTCTTCGGAGCCATCGGAAAGCATTATGATTGACAGGCCTGGTTCTTCAGCTCCAGAGCCTTCGGAGCTGCAAGATACCTCTTCTCGGAGCCGGTCCATTGAAATTACCCTGGTTTCTCCGACCTTGAGATTGCCTATCCTCCAGAGGTCTTGATCTCCTTCATTATCTTCCAGGTCTACAAGAAGTTTATCTGATGAGGACACGGAACATGTGGTACGTAGAGTCCTTAAGTCACCGGCACTGACTAAATTGTTCTCGGCTTCAACCCACTGGGTTTCGGAGCCCACTGGTCCTTCAGAGCTGGAGTGCTCGGTGCCATCTACTGTGGATTTGTCAGTTCCGGAACTCCCTTTGGTCTCCTTGGAGCCGGCTTCTGGTCCGACTCTCTTGGCGCCGTCCGGTGAGTCTGGGAGCCGGGATTCCCTGGTCAGCCCTGGGGGGGATTCTCGGCCCTGATCTTCTTCGGTGTCAAGCTTACCCCTTGGAGCATTGGCTCGGGTTAGCTCAGCTCCTTCATCAGCCTCAGGTCCGGTCTCATTGGCTCCATTGCCTCCCTCTGTCTCCTCAGAGACGGGGGGATCTTTGGAGCCAGTGGGATCTGCCTTTGGGCCGATGAGGAGTGTATTGTCTTCCCATTCAGCACCACAGAGCGTTACCAGTAGTCTTCCCCCCAAGGTACCGGCTACTGTCTCGCCACCACCCATTCCTCAAGACAGCAGAGACCCAAAGCCTCAGGATCCCCCTTTGGGTGAACCCCTCTCATCCGAGGCCTCCCCAGAATATCCTTCTGAGGAGCCATCTCGGAAGAGAACCTGCAAGAGGAAGCATGTTGACTCCCCAAATGAGTCCATTACTTCAGACACTGACCTCGATGAGTCAGAAGGGTCCCCAAAGTCATCCTCTGACGATATCTCATTCACAGATATTCTGGAAATCCTTAAGCAACGAGGTGGCTGGCAGACCACTACTCCTTCTGATGAGGAGTCAGTGTACCTGTAGGCTTTCGGGTCTCAACCTTCAGCCTCCTGGGTGTCCCCACCTTTTGATGAACTAATGGATCTAGTTAGTCGAAAGGCATGGGAGTCACCTGATGCTTTGGAACTAGCCCTTCGGAAGCCAAACAAGTTTTTGTCAGCCCCTCTGGGGAAAGAATTCTTAACAAAGGGAGTACCTGTAGATGCTATGGTGGTGGCAGCAGCCACCAAAAAGTAACTTGCAAAGACTTCTTCGTCTGTTCATCCTCTGAATAAAGATTTGAGGATGATGGACAGATATGGGAAGCATATCTTTTTTCAGTGACTTTGTCTTTGCAATCACTGAATTACTTATCCCATTTTACGAGACTACAAAGAGATCTCCTGAAAGAGCTAGGGGATACTCTATGAGGTTCAATAGCTGCGGAGGTGAATGAGAAGGTTTCCTCCCAGTTGTTCACCTTAAATTCTATTGTCAACTCCTCCGTGAGGGTTATATTTTATGCAGCAGATGTAGCGAGCAAGGCAGTGGGTTCCAGAGTTTCCCTTAGGAGACACTCCTGGATGCGCTTGTGTAATTTTACAGAGCCCTTCAAGTCTACCTTTACCAACGCACCTTTTGATGGTTCCTCACTCTTTGGACCTAAAGTAAAAGACACTCTAACCAGATGCGAGCAGGAAGAGAAAACTCTCTGCCATTGGAGTACGTTTTTCTGTACCTTCATGACCTTATCCCAAAGGTCAGAAGGGCGGAAAGATGTGGTTCAAAAGATCCCAGAGATTTTTCCAGGAAGCATGGGCTGATAACTTCCCCAGGGGCAGCGGGGGAGGTAATAATGGTAGACACCACCCCAGAGGCAGAGGGGGTCCGCAAAACCAAGGTGACCGTGATTCATTACACAGATGTCCTTATCAGCACTCCAGAAAGGAGGGCCGGCTGCTCTACACTGGATGCAGTTGGGGGACGTTTGTCAATGTACCCAGAAGCCTGGATAGATATCACCAATGACAAATGGGTACCAGACATAATATCCAGGGGGTACGTCATCCCCTTTTGTTTACCTGTCCCAAAGACCAAAACACTCCCAGATGTTCCACCCAATCTAAGGGAGCAAGCAACTATAGAGGTCCAAAAGTTGCTCCAAAAAAAGAGTCATCCAAGAAGTCCCCGCAGACCAAATAGGATTCGGAACTTACTCAAGATTCTTTTTAGTGCCAAAAAGAACAGGAGACTGAAGGCTCATATTGGATCTAAGCAAGTTAAACAAATCTGTCAAAAAGTCAAAGTTCTGAATGGTGACTCTGCAATCTATACTTCCTTTTTAGGGAAAGAAAGTTGGATGTGCTCGATAGACCTTCAAGATGCTTACTACCACATAAAAATGGACAGGACATCGAGAAGGTACTTACGCTTCCAGCTGGGAGCTAGCCATTACCAGTTCAGAGCTCTGCCCTTTGGTCTCACTACAGCCCCCAGAGTGTTCACCAAATGTATGGCAGTAGTCACGGCTCACCTGAGACATCTAGGATTCTGTGTGTTTCCCCATCTAGACGACTGGCTCCTGTCTGCCACCACCAAGCATCTACTCCTGCAAGCCAGGGATCTAATGGTGGACATCTGCAACCAATTGGGCATTACAGTAAATTTGCAAAAATCTGCCTTGTTGCCCTCTCAACTTATTACATTCATAGGAGCAGATCTAGACACCTCATTGATGATAGCACGTCTTCCAGCAGAAAGGGTCGTAGCTCTCAGACATCAAATTCTTCACATCCTTCCCTTGAACAAATTGAAAGCAAAAGTAATTCTCTGCTTATTAGTAACAATGGCCTCCACGATTACTCTAGTTCCTCTTGCCAGAATGCACATGAGAATACTTCAATGGCTATTATTCTCCCAATGGTCTCTTCAAGAACTTCCAATGTCTCACCTGATCAGGATGACGGAATCTTGCAAGAACGACTTGAGATGGTGGATGCATTCCACTCATGTGACAATAGGCAGACCCTTTGTTCCACCTCAACCAATAGCTACACTGAACACAGACGCTTCCCAGACAGGGTGGGTTGGGCATTATCTGGGAAGAACAGTCCAAGGTACATGACAAGATCATGAGGCTCACTTGCATATAAATATTCTAGAGATGAGAGTAGTGATTCTTGTGTTGCAAGCACTTCAGGACTCTCTCCCTCTAGGGACTATTGCGATCCATTCAGACAATATGTTGATGGTTTGGTACATAAACAAGCAGGGGGGAACCAGATCTTACCCCCTTTGTCAAGAAGCCCTAAGAGTTTGTCAATGGGCAGTTTCTTCCCAGTGCTTTTTGATTGCAACACACATTCCGGGGAAGTCCAACGTGATAGCGGACAAGCTGAGCAGAGCAATCCTTATGCCTCACGAGTAGTCTCTCAATCACAATGTAGCGGAAATTATTTTCCAGACATGGGGACAGCCTTGTTGTGATCTCTTTGCCATTCCCATGAATGCCAAATGCAGCAACTACTTTTCCCTAGTTCCCCCATTGAGGGGAGACACCGAGAGACGCTCTTGCTTACGATTGGCCCTCGGGACTTTTATATGCCTTTCTACCATTTCCTCTCACACCCAGAGTAATTCAGAAAGCACAAAGCTCGGGAAGCAGGATAATTCTCATTGCCCCTTACTGGCCTCGCCAAGTTTGGTTCCCCTTCCTTTGGCCCCACCTTCAGGAGAAGCCTTGGATTCTGGACTCAGTACCAGATCTGCTGACTCATATGTTAGGGGAGCTTCATCCGTCTCTCCACACCCTCAAACTGACAGTTTGGCTGCTCCACTTCCCAATTTATTCAGGCTTCACAATTTCGCTCCCACTGTCCGACATATCTTAATGTCCTCCCATAAAGCTTCTACTGGAAAGCTTTATTCTAGCAAATGGAAGAGGTTTTCCCTATGGGCTCAATATAAGAACATTGACCCTTTTTCTGCTCCTGTTCACTCCATTTTGGAATTTCTGGTGGAACTGTTCCAACAAGGCTCAACTGTAGTTACCATTAAAGTTCAACTTGCTGCAATTTCAAATTTTCATATTGGTGATATTTCTTCTAACTTAATGTCACGCAGGTTGTGTAGAGCCTTCTTAAAAGGTGCTTCTTTACTGAGACCTCCCTTTAAGGAACCCCTTTCTCCTTGGGATCTAAAATTTGTCTTGTCCCATCTCACTTTACCTCTCTTTGAGCCTTCTTTATCTTCAGACCTTAAGTTCCTTTCATATTCGTGGAAGACCTTATTTCTAGTGGCTATAACTTCTGCCAGAAGGGTGTCAGAACTGCAAGCCCTTTCTGTTAAACCACCATATTTGATTTTTCATAAGGATAGGGTATCCTTAAGCACTAACCCTTCATTTTTACCCAAAGTTGCTCTCCAAACAATATAAACCAATCCATAGAACTCCTAGTATTTTTTCCTCAACATAGCAACAAGGCAGGGTACAAATTACACCAACTGGACATTCACAGTTTCAAAAAACATTCTTTCTAATTGGCTTTCAAATTATATTACCTTTATCTACAAATCTAATAACAAGGCTCTACCTTTCAAAGTGAAGGCTCATTCCACTAGAGCATTGGCTATGTCATCTGCTTTCCAAGCCAGAATTCCTGTAGATAATATGTGCATCAGGTATGTGATCTACTCCACATACTTTTATTACTCATTACAAAGTGGATTTGGCCTCCAGGGACAGGGCATCCTTTGGTTCCACGGTACTAAAAGGTATAGTCCCGTGAGCCACCCAGGATAAAGGTGCTAGGGACACTGTCACATCAGTGTAAGAATGAAGGCGAGATAGGACAATATAACATAAAGAAGTTATGTACTCACCATAATGTTCCATGTTTGTTGTCCATCTCGCCATTTATTCTTACGAACCTTCCCTCCTTTCCCCTGCCATGGACGTCTTGTGGACCTGGTAGATTTTCTCTGCCTGAGGGGCTCCTTGTCTCAGTTTGTTTCTTCTTCCAGTATGCTTGGTACGAACTTACATATTGTCTATATGTTTGTGTGGAAATATGTATGTAGTGTACATATTGCTCAGTATTAGCAGCAAACAAGATCTGGGAATTGCACCACTGTATTATGGGATACCTTCTTGCCACGAGCCAAGTTTGAGATCTTCAGCTAAGTATTCGGCCGAGTCGAAGCCGAGGATCGGCTCCGAACCCATCAGTGTAAGAATGAACTCCGAGATGGACAACAAACATAGAACGTTATGGTGAGTACATAACTTCCTTTTTAGCCATTCACAATTAACAGAAATTCATCAAACAGCTTCATTCAATTAATGACACATTGTATAAAAAAAGACACACAATCACATTATCTCTTTTAAACAATAAAATTCATTTAATCTCCTTGCCTGTATTTTATAACATCAGTTAACCCAGGAAAATAGTTAGCCAAAAAAAAGAAAAAAAGAAATCTGAATGTATAATTCCTTCCCTTAAAATTTCATCAACCCCTGCTACGCATTTTCACTTGCATAAAACGCAAAACTTTATACAGTGAACATTCAGTACATATAATTCAATGTCTACAGAAAGTATTATATTTATTTTGACTGTAGAACGCATTCAGCTGTTCATCAGTTCTTTCGTTTACTGGTAAAAAACCTTCAAGGCAACACCAAAGGCAGGAGGTTGAAGAAAAATGTTTATTCCAAAATTAAAAACAGTACAAATACTGTTTTTAATTTTGGAATAGACATTTTTCTTCAACCTCCTGCCTTTTGGTTTTGCCTCAAAGGTTTTTTATTAGTGGATTATATTTGCTTTCTCGTTGAGGCACTTTATCCTGTGTCAGTTTTTGTCTTTAATGTTTGAATTCTTTGGTTTAACCATCTACTAGTTTTGCCAATATAGAATGATGAACATCTTTCATAGCAGGTCAGCCAAACTACCACTGCAGTAATACATTATTTCAGTTATGCAAAAATGAACAAAAACTAAGCAGACGAACACTCCCAAATGAATTTATTCACGTAGTTGATGTAATTTCATTTGGGAGTGTTCGTCTGCTTAGTTTTTGTTCATTTTTGCAGTTTGTGATTTTCAGCACGTTTGGAACAGTTTGTGGAATTATTTCAGTTATCTAATGAAGACCTGTTTTTTATTTATTTATTTATTTATTTATTTATTTATTTATTTATTTTTTGTGAATGGATGAAATTGCTAACAGTTTTGTTTTAATAAATTGTTAAATGTATTTGGCTGTCTGGTGGTCATTTTGTTTTGTATTGTTTTAAAAGTGACCAAGTACCTCCATAGATTCCATTTTAGTGTATTTTGTATTTGTTATGCCATCTTGGTTGCCTAAAGAGACTGCGGATACTCTTATTACATCTGTCTGTATATTTGAATTGTGATTGGGTCCTATGCAGAAGTGTTCATGTTAATATGGCAGAGAATGGTTTGACAAAGTTTTCAGCTAAATAATTAAAGCCATACAATGAAAAAAATAATAGTATTTAGAGAGTGTTGGTGGGTAATGAAGCATTTCTGACTGAGTTAAAGAAAATTGCCATTAAGTTTAATAATCTTTTATGTGACAAATTATATTTTGAAAGGTGTTTATTGGAAGAACATGTTCTGCAATTTATGATTTTGAACTTATTAAGCCATTTTTTAATGAACTAGAGACTACCCTTCCAAAATGAAATATGAATTTTATTTTTAGTGAAAGAGCTAGTGTAGTGAATACTTTAAAGGACTTGAAAATGTTTGTGAAACGGCAGAATTTAAATTTGATGTTTCAAGAAAATAATAATACATGCAGAAATAATGCTAAGTCTGTATAATTAAAACTAAGTGTTTTTAATCTAGTTTTGCATTGAGTTTTACATAAATATGAAAAAGTTTGTGAAGAAGAGATCAGAAAGTTGATGAACAGTAAAGTCGGTGATAAATGAAGCTTTTATAATCTCTTGAGTTTAAAATGGAAAGCTTTGAAAAAGGTGATAGCTGACATTAATTGGCATTACATGAAGACATATAAGGGAGGCACTGAAACAGTGATGGACAGGATGAATATAGGGCCAGATTCCAAAAGAGTTGCTCTCAGTGCAGGTCTGCCCTGATTCTGAAAAGCTTGTACTCAGTGTAAGTGACTTACTTTGGTGTTAGGCCTAACTATAACAGGCTTACTCCGGGAGCCAGATTCCAAAAGACCTGCTCTGAGCCTGCTCTCAGTGAAAGTGGTCACTTACACTGAGAACAAGTCTTTTGGAATCTGGACCATAGCATGACTGTGTTAAACATGTTGAAAAATAATAAAGTTTTGTTGATGTAACAAATGTTATGTTGGTTGAGAATAAAACTGACCGAATGTTGTTAGAGTTGTACCATAAATGCATTATAACTAAGGAAATGTTTGACTATTGTCTGGTGGAGCATCCTGTTATTTCAGAAATGTTTGGAATACCTAAAGTTCATAAAATCCAAATATCTGGTGCAGTGCGAATAACAGAAGACCAGGAACCAAATGGAAAACGCACCAAACAAGCCTGTATATGAACTCTGTTTATTGCAGTAAAAACACAACAAGATTAAGCGCTTTCGTCTTTCACACAGAACCTAAAGTTCATGCAAATATAAATTCTAGTGAGTCTGTGCCATATGCTTACCTAGGCAAAATATACCCTCCTAGGTGAAGGTATAAATGCATTCCAAGCCCCGCCCCTAGCTGGAAGTGGTAACTATGCTAGAGCTTACACCAAAGCCCTGTACAATCACTTGCATAAGTGTATAGACTCGTCTGTACCAGAAAAATCAAAGCCAGAGCCTCAAGTAAAAACAAGCTGCCATTGTGGACATCCAGCATCAACAAACTTTACAATAAACTCAAAAGGTTGCTGTCCAAGAAAAGAAAGGTGATGTGCCAACAATAGAAAAGCACCTTTCTTAGCCTCAACAGGCAAATAAGACAACTTGTCAAATCCTTTAAGGGCTTCTTTAAGAAAAACTTAGTAAGCAGAGCTAAGAATAACCATAAGGCCTTTTACAGCTTTGTACATAGCCTAAAAGGTAGGACCCAAGCATAAGCAGAACTAGTGACAAACGGTATCACACACACTGACCCCACAGAGATAGCAAACCTGCTAGCAGATAGGTTTAGTGAAAATTTCACTCCCTTATCCCTCCAAACTTATCGCAAACCTTCCCCCAAACCTCCTCTTCACCCTACATATCTGAAGAGCAGGTCATCAAAGCCTTGTCCAAGGCAAAAAACACAGCCTCTGTGGGACCAGACTGCATCCCAGGCTGTCATCTAAACAGGCTAAAACATGAACTAGCATCATCATTAAGTACCTTTTTAAAACATAGCCTAACCACAGGCTTTGTTCCTATGGAATGGAGAACAGCAACAGTTATTCCCCTCCACAAAGGTGGTCTAGCAACAGACCCGGGGAATTACAGACTCATAAGCCTGACCAGTCTCATCTGTAAGGCCATGGAACATATCATTATGAACCTCATAAATAAAGACATAGGTGACCGCCAAACCCTGGAGCCAACCCAATTCAGCTTCGTCAAGGATAGATCCTGCTTGTTAAATCTGGTGGATTTCTTCAAAAATGTGACCAGCACCATTGATGAGGGCAAATCTGTACACACAGCATACCTCAACTTGGGAAAGGCTTTTGACACAATCCCACACTCAGGCATTACCAATAAACTTAGCAAACTCAATGTAAACCCTTTTGTTGTAAGATGGGTTGCCAACTGGATCACAAACTAGACACACACTATCAAAGTGGGCGACTCCACATCAACCAGCAGACCTGTCACCAGCAGGGTGCCACAGGGGTCAGTGCTGGGCCCCCTACTGTTTGGTCTCAGACGTGGTGTTTGGTCTCAGACGTTCAGGTCAAAACTAAAGGGTTGAGGCTGACCAAGTTTGCGGACATCTGCAAATTAAGTGCAATTATTGAATTCCCAAATTATGTCAGAATACTCCAGGAGGGTCTTACGCAGACCAACAACTGGTGTCTTAGTCACGGTCTCAAACTGAATGCAAAGAACTGCATCATCATTCCCTTCGGCAGAAACAATATCCTTTCACAATATCAAATCAACAACAATACTCTTAAGTACCCACAAAGTGGTAAGGGATGTGAGATCACAGGTTGACAGTGACCTTAACTTTGACAACCATGTGTCTACTGTAGTAAGGAATGCTTTATACTTAGCACACTTGATTAGTAAAGGCATCACCTCAAGAGCAAAAGAGGTTATAACCCCTTTATATTTGGCACTAATCTGACCCTTAATTGGGCATAATGCCCCATTCAGCATGTACCATACAAAGTACCTGTAGCAATTGGAGGGTTGGGTGCAGGGCACAGAAACTGGGCCTGAATTTCTGTATTGGGGGTGGGATGTATGTCATGCATCTGCTTATCTGGTATGTGCGCCAGTAGAAGGAATGGTCATTGCTTTTTTTTTTTTTTTTTGCCTCTTGAAGAGCTGGGGGGGGGTAGGGTGCTAGTTGAGTCAGCTAAGCTTCTACTTCCTCCAGGACTATAGCCAGTGGTACTGTTTTGAGGAGATTTGCCCACATGTGTTCTCAGAACCTCCCAGATGATTTTAGAAATGAGATTTTAAACTCTACTTTGGATTCAGATTTAGTTTGTGGCTCCTCAGCTGCAGAGGTAATCAAAAAGAGTGAAGGAAGGGGTAGTTGATACAGGGTCTGTCTAAGATTTTTCCAAGTTATTTAGGGATTCTCTAATTCCTCATCCAATTTTGGCAAAAAAAAAACAAAACAAAATAAATAGTCTCAGCAAAATGCAAGTAAGTATACATTTAAGAAGAAATGGCAAGGTGGTTGCAAAAAGAATTCTGAACCCCCCCAAAACCGGATAGTCCAACTAGTCAGAATGATTATTTAAGGGGCCTTGTCCCCCACTCCCACCCTGGCAGCCCCATTTCCCTTCCAGAAAGTCTGATTCTCTTATTTTCTCTTTGGTAATAGACAGTTTCAGCTATATGGGTTCTGAAGATTATTCATTAAGGTTACAAGATGGCAGTAGGTGGAAATTCCTCCTTTCCAGGGGGTAATCCATCATCCACTAGATCAGACTCTTATATTTCCACCTGTCCTTCATTACATACTGTCCTGGGGAGTAAAAGAACCAGTTTCTCCTTCCTAGATGGGAAAATATTTTTATTCAAGGATGTTTTTAATGCCAAAGAAAGAAAATTCTTGGAGAACAGTTCTGAATCCTTCTTCCCTAAACCTGTTGTGATAGTGCCCAAGTTCATAATGATGTTCTTTCACAACCTGTTGCCTCTTCTAGATTTTAATGATGCTTATCATGTCACTGTTCATCCAGACTTCAGATGTTTCTTAAAGTTTTATGTGTCTGGATCACATTATCATTTCTGTTGTTTACCATTTGGACTATTCACTACACCAAGAATGTTCACAAAATGTTTAGTTCCAGTTATAGCTCATTGCAGGCTACAGGGTTTCCACATTTTTCCATATGTTAAGACTTGCTTATCTTTGCTGAGTCATTTTCAAAGTGTCCAGAATCTCTCACTTGGCTGAGATAGCTCTTACACAAGCTGGGATTCCAAGAGAATTTCAAAAGCACAGGATCATGTTCCTTTCGTGTAAGCTGGACACCTCAGTTCAAAGAGCTTTTCTTTCACTGGAAAAAATAGCCCTATATCTAGGTCTGTTTCCAAGGTTTTCCACTCAGACTTCAGTAACTGAGTGAATACCTCAGGATTTTAGGTCTCATGGCAGCTCTGACTTCCATGATACCCCTAACAAGACTGTACACAAGTAAGATAAAATTATACCTGAAGTCTCCTTGGTCCAAGGACAAACATCTTTTGCCCTTTCAAATCCCAGTGGTGATGTTTTGTCAGAAGAGAAATCTCTTGTTGGAGACAACAAATATCCTTAAATCTTGGTCTCCCCTTCTCCCTCTGTGTTCCAAAGCAGTCAGTCACCACAGATACTTCAGACTTTGCTTGCGGAGCAGTTTCAGGAAGGCTAAAAGTACAGGGTGTGTGGAACACCAAGGGCAAATGCAAGCATATAAATGTAAAAGAGATGCTTGCCCTGATCAAGGCACACAACTCTCTAATCATCTTTGGTCCCCAGGACCTCTTCATGTTGTTACAGACAATACCACAGTCCTGTGGTACATCAACAAGCAAAGGGAACCAGACGTACCCCCATGCATAGGCTTGTCATGTTAGCTGTGTACCACAGTCTCACTCTACAGATATCCTTTGTTCTGTCAGAGCAAAACTGTGTGGCTGCGAAGCTCAGCATAACAAGAGCAGACCCTCACAAATGGAAACTAGATCAAAGAGTCTGTCAATATTTGATCCATCTGCATGGAGGTCCTAAAGTTGACCTATTTGCCTCTTCTCTGAATAATCAGCTGGCAAGATTCTTATCCAGGATTCCATGTAAAAAGGCCTGGGAGACAGTGGCTATTTATTTTATTTTCTTTGTACAGGAGTGTTCCTGTATGCTTTTACACCAATTACACTGATATCTACAGCACTTCTGAAGATTCAGAAGGAATCCTCCAAGATCATTGTGGTGACTCCCTTCTGGCCCAGGCAGCAGTGGTTCTCCTTTGTTATGGAAATGGCCAGGGGCAATTACCACAAGCTTCATCACACAAGATTAGGGGTGTTTGATACACCCCAACCTCAATCAACTTCAATTGACTGCCTGTATCATAGGGTCTTAATTACCCTTAGGCACTTATTTACTAAGGATGTGTGGCAGGTATGAACAGAGCCCAGAAACTCTGCTACAAGAAAATCTTATAATAGCAGATGAAAAACGTTCTGTAGTTGGTAGCATAACCAGCACCCACTTAGGGCTAGTTGTTCTCTGGTTTTACAATATTTGAGTTACTATCCTATGGCCTTTCTTACTCCTACATCAAGGTTCATTTATCAGACATTTCAAGATGTCTGCCCATGGATTCTTTTCTTTCAATGGATTCTTATGTCAAAGTATTTTTGGAAGTGGTTTTGCATAACCGGCCTCCAAGAAAACCAGTGGCCCCTCCTTGGGATCTTAATTTTGTGTTAGAGAAGCTAACACATGCTCCATTTGAACCAGATAACCTGGGTGAGTTGAGGTTCTTAACATGGAATACAGTTTTACTGATTGCACTGACCTCTGCAAGAAGGGTGTCTGAGATGCAAGCTCTTATAGTGAGTCAACCCTATCTCATTTTCCACAGGGAGAAGACTTCTTGAGAACTAATCTTTCTTTTATACCTAAAGTGTTATCCAAGTTTACTTTAAGCCAAACTATCCATCTCCCCTTTTTCTTTCCTGAACCAAAAATAAAGGAGAAAGGATATGCCGTACCTCCGATGTCCACATACAACTTAGGTACCATCTTGACAGAACTAAATCTTTCAGATCTTCGGATCAGTTGTTCATTTCTTGAGAAGGTAAGAAGAAAGGGCAACTTGTTTCAAAGAAGATTATTTTCAAATGTCTTTTGTTATACTCACCACAACAAAACTATTCTAGACATTGTCAAGGCCTGTTCATCCAGGGCCTTGGCTTCATCTGTGTCTTTTTGGAAAGGTTTGGATTCTAGAAATAGTCTGTAAGCAGCAACCTGGCCCTCTGTACATAATTTTGCAAAGCACTATAAACTTGATTCTTCTCTAGGTCTAGATTAGGCTTTGCTAGGATCATTCTCCAAGTGCTCAGGGGCTCTTCTCCTTCCGTCTCCCAAATGTATTAAGCTAGGGTAATCTACCCATATAGCTAGTGCAGCAATGGTCAATATGAACATAGTATAGTTGTGTAAGTAAACTTACCATAGCAGTTGATGTTCAAATAATCATTGCTGCAGTAGCCGCTCTCGCCCTCCACCCCCTTTTTTCTTGGTGTGTTGTTTATACTTATTTTTTGTTGATCCTATCATTGTCCTTTCAGGGTTCAGCCTCCCTTTCTCTGATGGCATGAAAGCTCTGAAGAGCTTGGCACCCAAATTTGTCTTTTAGTCAGCTCAGTTTGAGCTGACTGATGGTTTAGGCATATGGAAGGTGCCCTGAAGCTTTGGAAGCTGGCTGTGTTCATTCAAACATCTGCTCTTATGATAAGTTTACTTACACAACAGTACTTTCTTCCCATTATAACGTGCTGGTTGAAAAACTGAGCCTTTATCATTAGTGGTGGAAAAATTATATCTATTGCTGATGGCAATTCTACCTTGTATATAAAAGATTAATGTATTATTCTTGATAATTTATGGTGCATTATTATTGATCTAACAGATGTTTTTGCTAAATCAGATATAAAATCATTATATACTATGATACCTCTGGATGAAAGATTAATCAGAGTTATTTGGTTTAAGTAGTTATAACAAGTGGCTGAAAAAGAGTGATGCCAATGTTGTGGAATACTTCTTAAGATTGATTTCGGAAAATGTTATGTTGTTTTAGGTCATTTGTTTCAATAAAAAGTTTAGAGTGACCATGGAAGCATGTATGGTCCCATCTTTTGCCAACTTATTTATGGCTGAATGGGTAGATAAATACAGATATAATTCTATGTTATGTGATATGAGGGTTTGTTATTTCAGGTTTATTGATTACTTTATTTTCATTTGGAGAGGTAATGAGATGAAACTACATGAATTTTTAAGTTATATTAATAAGACAACAGCTTTTTGTTGTTATATTTGTGATGACCCCCTACTTAAACCTTGGGCAGTAACTAAGAAGCCTCAATCTTCACCATGGTCTCCGGTAAGGGACCAGCACTGAAAGCAGGGATAGAACACACAATTTCCCCAAGGGTACATGGGAACAGGCTCCAAACTTGGGACTGAACTATTTGCTTCAATCCAGATCCCCAAATGAGTCTTCACAGTACCCATTGCAGAGCACTGTATCCCAGTTCTAGATATGCAACACACTCACTCTCTCATATTTGATAGTCACACATACAAACACTCTTGGGGAAGACTGGGACAGATTTATCTGCCATGTCCTCTTTCCCATATTACATGGTAATGCTGCCACCAGTTAAATACCACAATACCCTTCAAAAGAGATGTTCATTTTATTGAGTAAAATAAATATTGATATAAAAGATAGCATGCAGTCCAAGCAGTAAGGCTTTTGGAGTGGCCCTAGTGTTATCACAATAAGCATAAACACGCTCAGGTTACTAAAAGTACTTTCTAAATAACCAGTCACAATAGATGATAGTAAAATATTTAATACATAAAAATGATTTAAAACATATATACACTGAATAACTGATTTCAATAAAGCACAGAGTTTCACACAGACGAATTTCAAAAATAACACTGTAGGATAGGTTTCACACTGAATGAAGAAGAACTCTAACTGTAGATCCCTAACTGTCTAAAGATTAACTGTCCCTGTTTAATCTAATTAACTCAGCAGGGCAAGATGATACTCTTACTTCTGAAAGGCAAAATAAGAATATATGTCCACTCTTCAGGTTGTTGTCTTGTTCTCAGCAACTGGAATAGCAACTCCTATTGTTTCTGCTGAACAGCTCTGGAAAACTCTGAGTGATAGCTAATGGTCTGGAAAAACAACAACTGACAACTATAACAACTACTGAACAACACACACTGCACTGAACTTACCTGACTCAGCACCTGCTTTTTATACCAGAATCTTTTAAAAAATCACAGAAAGCTGTTATGAAAATTCTGCTCTCTCATTTCAGACTTTTGAAAAGTAAACAAAAATAGCTGCTGTGGAGATTCCATTCCTTTCAGCTCTAGCACACGATGATATCACTCTAGGTCAGCTGACTGGCACAACATGCATTCAGAATTCTTTTTAAAAGACATATACATTTGGTCAGCCAGAAGAGCACTGATTCAAACATCCCACACAAATCAAAGAAGCAATCAAAAAAACATAAATGTATTTACAAAATTATAGGCAGTCTTGCTGGCATTTAGAACACAGAGTAAGTTATAATTATTTACAAGTATTTACAAAACTGTAGCCAGACATGCTAGCACAGATAACAATATCTGATATCGTCACATTATTTCTCTGTGAACTGTTTCTACTAATGACATTAATTTTTTGGATATTGAAATGTATGAGTCTGTTACATAAAGGGAAATAGTTAGTAGGCTGTATAGAAAATATTACTAGTAATTCCCTGATTTTCTTTCAAGTAATAGTTCAAAATTTTAGGATTTGTAGTGTTAAGTATGAATTTATCAAAAAAGTTGAAGAATTTCAAAATATTTTTGAAAATAGAGACTTTCCTATGAGATAGGGTTATTTTTCAAAAAGTTATTTTACATGGAATAAATATAGATCAGGATTATATAGTACTGAATTAGAAGAAAAAAATTGCAGTGAATTAAATAATGCTAGAAACTGAGTGGAATTTTCCAATGACACACTTGATTTAAAAATATAATCCTGAGGATTTAGTAAGATCCATATTGCTTGGATTTAGGGCTGTGGTAAAAAGGCCCTGTTTCTACAATGCAGAATTTTGCAATTCATAGACACATTAGCCAGAAAGAGGAAAGACTTCATTATCTGCTAATTTGCATGACTATTAATTTGTTGTTAACTACAATGAGTACAGATTAGCACTTTCCTGCAGTAATTAACAGTGGTGGCCATCTTGTGTTAGCAGAGGTAACCTCCTCAGCCACTCTCCCACACATAAGCACAGTAAGTCTCACACACACACACACACACACACACACACACACACACACACACACACACACACACACACACACACACCATACCCGTTCCTGTTGCCAGACTGTCCACAATGTCTTCTTTTCCCTAGACCTATTAATTCATGGATGATTACAGTCACATTCCATAATGCCAAACATTTGAGTTTCACACTGTATGTCTTTAATTAAATGCATGCTAGGCAAAATCTATTATCTTAGTCACTGTCTATGGTTGCAGTATGAGGTTGAGAGATATGCTTAATGTTTCCTGTTCCTCTCCCTCGTACATCATGAAATGTTGCAGCCATTGCATAATGCCTGAGATCTTCAACATATGACATATGTAAAAAAAGAAAATGCACTAACTTATTGGTTAGAGAAGGGGGTTAATGCAGATGCTTCTTATGGCAAGAGTGAAGGGTTCAAATCCCTTTCCCCCTTTGTACATTGATTTTTTTTTTCACTTTTTTATTTTCAGATATTGTCCCTGGTGTCTAATGTTCCCCTGACCCACGTTGCATTTAAGTATTGCTCAGGTATGTTGTGCCGAGTAATCCCCGGGGTCTTGTGTTTCCCCCTGACCCCTTGTGTGCTGTCAAGGCACATAGTTACACACTTATCTCTGGTGGGTAGTGCATCCCTCCACCCCAATCCCCTTCCTGTTTCAGTGCTGCTCAGGCATGAATTAAACGGTGGTGGTGCTGCGGTGGCATTGTCACCTCACAGTAAGACGTTGTCCTGTTCGATTCTCAGCTAAAACGTCTTCTGTGTGGAGACATGTGTGAATGGGCATACCTTCGTTGAAGGTTGTGCATCAGGGCTGGCAACTCAGCACGTAAAAATCTACTGCCAATCATTAGCGGACCAGAGTTCCGCTGTGGTGACCCTTAACCGGGAAAAGCCGAAAGACACAACAACTGTGTTGAAAATGATACGTTTCAAATATGCATGACAAAGTAAAATATGCACCGATTCCTAAAATCTTCCAGATTTTGAAGTCTAATTTCAAAGAACATGTAGGTTGACTAATAAGTTTGTCATTCTGTTGTCCTGTAATATTTAAGGTGCTGTATCTTTTGTTTATTGAAATCTGTGCTCAAAAGTGGTTCATCCAATATCCAGTGTATAAGAACTTGTGACTGGTCTGGAGTTATGGTTTGTGGTCCCGGTGAATGGAATTTAGGAACATTCACTTTGTTCAAAACGTTTTTGACCTTTCAAACAATCCCCAAAAAGTAAACTTGTTGGGTGCCTAAACAGCCACTCTATATCCCAGTCAGTATATTCCCCTCCCCCAACTCACTAAAGCATCCAAGTGTACTTTACATGGTTCTATGTTAAAAGCTTGCCTTTTGAAATAGTCAAATTTCATATGATCTAACTCGTATAATTGACTATTTAAAAAGTCGAACATATTCCTATTTGCTTAAACAGCGAATTGTCCTGAGATCAAGGTACAGTGGGGATTGGGAAATATGCCCCTTTCTCTACTGTAGTACGATCTTGGAGTTGGTATATATCATTAGAAGGGGATGTGGGGGTGTAGGAGGGGTTGCCCCCCGCTAAAATGTTGTTTGTGAGTTTTTACATGTTTGACTTTTTAAATAGTTGATCGTATGAAATTCGGCTATTTAAAAAGTCGATTATATGACACAGATCCACTTGACAAACACACACACACACACACACACACACACACACACACACACACACACACACACACACACACACAAAACCTGAACCTCTCAGAGATATCCTGGGCTGACATATATAGACATGTTTAATTTTTAATGTGCAAGTGACCTATAAGCCATGAATTTGGCTTTGCTTATTTTACATTCACTGGGTAAGGTCTCTATCATTCTTTTAGGGTGACTGCTTTTTGTCAATATTGCTGAAGGTTGCATACAGATATATAAGTTTACTAGAAGTTCCAATATTTTTCTTGTTCTTGTCACAACATTTTTGTACTTCTTCTAGTTTCCTGTTTTGAGTAGGCATACTTGATTACTTTTGGCAGCACTAGCTACCTAGCAGTATAAACCTTGGGTCTAGATGATTGTCACTGTTGAAGTGTCACCCTGACCCCATGTGCAAAAAATGGAAAAACGGGGTTGTGGATGGATTGATACTTGATTACTTTGATATTTCTGCAGTATCAGAGATACAGTTACAGTTTTTTAGGAATATTACCACCACATACTCCTTGTATACTACTGTTTTGCTATAATATACATGCCCTATTTATGTATTTCTTTTTTTTGTTATGTGAATTGAGCTGTGTACATGTTTTTTTACTGAAAGTGATTTGCATATCATCTTGTATTCACGATGAGATCTGTTTCATTTAACTCTATTTCTGATTTGTATAACATAGGCTCACATAAACTGTAAACACAAATATTTTCTGGAGCTTTTCTCCCAAGGTCTCGGCAGAAAAAGGGGTTTGATTCAGTCAGACTATCCCAGTTAACAAACAAACAAATATCAAGTGGCAGGACTTGAATAAATAGTATTACTGTAACGTTTTAGTTATAAAGTCTTTCTTATTATTGCCGATTTGTTGATATGGTTCATTCTCTAACAATCATGTCATTCCTAGTTAACTTTTTTGTTACAACTTGTTTTCTGTTTGCAACAGTGCTGATGTTATTGTAATTTTGTCTAAGAGCTTCCCCACAACCATCTTCCCTGTCCACGCGGTAACTGATACTAGTGTTCCTCTTCTAACTCTTCAGTCTTAGTCCTTTGGCAAAGACAAGACTTGACTATTAGTACTGATGTGTTTTTTTCTTACATTATTACCAAAATACTTCTATAAAGGCTCAGCATAAACATCACCCCCCCAAAGGCCCTTTTGACATCCCCGATACTTGTCCCACACCTCACATCTCCATAGATCAAGTGTTAAAGGCCCTATCCAAGGCAAAAACCACAGCTTCCATGGGATCTGATAGTATCCCAGGCTGTATTCTGCACCATCTCCAGCAAGAACTGGCTTCGCCATTGAACACCCTATTCAACCACAGCCTAAGTACAGACTTCATCCCAGCAGAGTGGAGAACTGCCATTGTCACCCCCTTGCACAAAGCTGGTGCCACTACAGACCCTGGAAACTATTGCTCCATTAGCTTCAGAAGTCTGATTTGTAAAGTCATGGGGTGTATTATTATGGATCTCATAGACAAGGACATAGGCAATCTCCAAGCATTTGACCTCACCCAGTTCGGATTCGTCAAGGGCAGATCTGGCCTGTTGAACCTGGTTGACTTCTTTGAGATTGAGATTGTCACCAAGGTCCTGGATGAAGGAAAGTCAGTACATACAGCTTTCCTTGACTTGGTCAAGGCCTTTGACACAATCCCCCACTTGGGCATCATTGAAAAGCTAACACAACGTGGCGTAAATCCCTATCTCATCAGGTGGGTACTGGCTCACCGACAGGACCCTCAAGGTCAAAATAGGCAACGTCACCTCTGATAGCAGACCTGTCACTAGTGGAGTTCCTCAGGGATTTGTTCTGGGACCCCTACTGTTTGGCATCTACTTCTCGGAGGTCCAGGCAAAGACAAAAGGCCTGTGGCTGACCAAGTTTTGCAGACGACTGTAAGTTGGGTGCTGTCATTGACTCCCTAAATGATGTTAACATACTGCAAGAGGGTCTCACAGCAACTAATGACTGGTGCCAAAGTCATGGCCTCAAGCTAAATGAAAAAAAAAAAAAAGTATCATTATACCATTCAGCAAAAACACGGCCCCTACTGATTACCACATCATCGGCAACCCCCTAAACATATAACCTGTGGTGAGAGACCTGGGTACTCAGGTTGATAACAATCTCACATTCAACCATCTTGCAGTGGCAGTGGTCAGAAAAGCCTTTTACATAGTTCATCTCACAAGTAAAGGGACTGCATCCAAAAAAGGCGGTTACTTCCTCTCTGTACTCCTCCTTCATTAGACCAAAAATTGAGTATAACACCCCATTTGGTATGTACCTGTCTAAATATCTACACCAACTGGAAAGGCCACAGAAATACCTCACAAAGAGAATCAATGACCTCCAACACCTGTCCTATGTGGACAGGCTCAAATCATTATCACTTTACTCGGTATCATACAAGTTGCGCAGAGGTGATCTGTGTGTCGCCTACAAAGCAGTGTCGGACTCTGCCCTACTAGAGATGCTCCATATCCGTAAGTCTAACTTGTTGGGCATTACCCACTCAAAAGGCCTGAATCTAATACGTGACATCAACAAAACCTGCTGGAGAAACAGGCTTGTCTCCCAGATGCTGCCCCATCTCTGGAATAGACTTTCCATACATGTCAAATAGAGCACCTCGCTGACCCTCTTTAAGCGCAACCTTGATGAGTGGATGGGAAACCACACATTTGTCCCAGGGGTTCCATCTGTGTCCCTCATTGACAGGGGTGACAGGTGCTGACTGAAGTTTCTTTTTGGGGATAAACTCTTAGCTAGGCTTGTAAGAGCCCCAGGGCCATTAGCCTAGTAACCTCCTATGATCCTATGATAAACATTTTGGAAACACTCTAAAATGATTATAAAATCCTGTTTAGGTTGCAGTTGATCAAATCTAACCTATGACCAAGGCATCTTTTTCTGCTGAGGCATGTTACCTCTTTAGTACCTGCTTCTATTTACATAGCCTCTAAATTGTGCATATGAAGTTTTTACATTCTGTTAATAACTCTGATCAATATGAGATTTAATTTCCTATCCGTAAACCTGATATGTTTATCTTAGACAGATGGATTTAATCTTGTATTCTGTACTTTCTAAATCTTTTCATGCTTTCAGAAGAGAGTGCTTAGGTGAAAGGCTCTGGGAAACACTTATTTCAGCGAGGAGTAATATTCAGGATGTGCTTGTGTAACAACTTAAGCCATGATATGCAAGTTGGGTTCCTATTACATGAACAAACTTTTCAAAGTTCGAATATCATATGACTGACACCATATGATCGAACATTGAAAAGTTTGAAGGTTAAATGTAATGGCGCTGTACGGTGCAGAATGGGAGAATTTCCCTTTTCTGCACTGAAGTGCGATCTCGGAGTTGGTATATTTAAGTAGGGGGTGTAGGGTGCAGGGGGACTTGCCCCCCTGCTCGGAGCATTAAGGTAAGTTTTATTATTTTTTTTATGTTTTATTATATATTTGAAGTTTCAGACTTCGATCATATGTTGTTGAACATATGAGATTCAAAGTTTTGAAACTTTGAATATATAATATAGACCCATGCAAGTTCATTTCTTAGGGGCAGCATTTATCCACCTAAAGGCACAGTGTTATGTTATTATTTTGTTGTCCACCTCAGTTAATGCACAGATACAGCCAATAGTATGTAAGGGGGCTTTTCTTTAGTCCTTCGTTATTATTCCCCACCATTTGATGACCAGGTAGGTGAGCTTCTCTACTGACTCTTTCTGTCATGACCTGGGCTCATGGAGCAGAGTGTTGTCAGTTTACAGTTAAAAAACATTTTTAGCTTTCACTGCTTTGAACAACAGTATGTGTATCAGTTTGAACAAAAAAATAGAAAGCAACAGTACAAAATACAAAAACAGGAAAATATTGATGAAATAGTACAAGATACACACATATGAAATATCAAAGGAAAATAAGGTATACTTCCATTTTTTTACAGAAAATGATTAGGTCAGTAGAAATATAATGTGTAGTGCATGATTATGCGCCGATATCTGGAAAAAGGCAAATCAGTTAAGTGCTTCTATAGCATGAGACCCAAGCTTAACAAATGTTAAGAACCCCCTGCTTCATTTGTTAAAATTGGGTATTGCTCTTGGGCGGCAGTTAAATTTGCCAGCACTGACTGCTGTCCATGCTGGTAACATGTCCCTGACTTTGTCTAGCATAGCAGAATCTCTTACACTGTCTTTTTATAGTGCATGCTCTTGAAGTGAATTTCTTGGCATCTGCCCTTGCACACATATTAAGTAGATTATGATAAGTAACCTGCTCATAATTCTTTATGTTTTAGTTATTTGTTTTTTAATTTTTATAGGCAGATCATTCCAGGTTGCAGATCCAAGTCTAGAGAAAACTGTTAAAACTAGGCTAATTTTGGATGATGGATGAGCAAGGGAGAAGAAGCTCCAGCAGAGATTTGTCAGCAAATTAGACACATTCCTAAGAACAATTTGAGATTATCTATATGGTCCCTGTGTATTCTCCTCCGTTACGGTAACTAGTTCCTGCTCAGCCTGTCCCCTTTTAGTTTGGTGTCTGTCCATTGCTGTCTCCTACTGTGGTAGCATAACATTTACCCCCCCCCCCCAGACACACATATACACACACACAATTCAGTTAATATTTTCCTATGGTACAGACACCTGAAATGCCTCTCATACACTCCAGTGTGCGGGTAAACCTTACCTGACTGTACACCAAGACCCGTAGTGCTTCTCATACTGGGCTTTTTTCACTTCTGATGCATATGGAGGGTTCTGATGTTCTTCATCTCACATTGCTGCAGTCCTTACATATGGGTAGTCCGCTGTCCTCGGTCGGCCCGAATACCAAAGTATAAGGCTGACGTCAGTCAAGGCGCTTAAAACTGACATCAGGACGTCAGGGTACAAAAGCGCATGACCGACGTCATATCCTCAGTCTTTTTTGCCGCATGGTCCGATGCAGAAGCAGCGTTGCAAGTGCCGTTCGGCGTTCTGAAATTTTTCGAGTTCGGAGTTTCAGACCGAATCAAAGTTGGCTAAGTACCCCGTTGGGAATATTTTGTTTTTTTCTTGCCTCAGTGTTTTACCGGATGTCAGAAAAAGTGAATAACTGTATTTCTTGTGGGAAACAGATACCGCATAGGGATTATCATTCTTTGTGTATTCCTTGTTTGGGGCCTGAGCACGACGTTGTTGGGTGTCGCTTTTGTGCTAGGTTCAATAAGCGCACTATTAAGCGAAGGTTAGATTGTGCTAGGCTGGTCTTCGGGAAGCGGTGCAATTATAATATGCCGTCGGATTCTCCGGCGCCCGCTTCTTCGAAGAAGCGCAAAGACAAAGCAGTTAAACCCAGGCAAGAAGAGTCGTCCGTTCCGGACGTTGGTTCTTTAGAGGCGTCAGTGGAACCGGTGGTTCCGACGGAGGCTTCTCTGGAGTCCCAGGGGGAGACTTTGATATTGCAGGATGTGGCCGCTCAGGAGGCAGGTCAGGCTGAAGGGGCTTCCCAAGTTACTGTACTCCCCTCCCTTCCTAGCGTGGTTAGGCCCTCTCCTTCTGTTTCCAAGGCTTCTCCCAGAGGCAGGCCAGGTTTAGCTTCTGTTGGTGTCACTCCTAGTGCAGCAGGGTCGGTGCCCAAGAAGCACATGCTTAAAATGGCAGAAGATTTGATTACTCTGATTAGAGGTTCTTTGCCCCCTCCTGATAAGAGGCCTAGGGTGGAGCCAGAGTTGGGGAGTTTTGAGCAGGCTTCGGATGTTTCTGAGTCTTCGGCTGAAGACTTGCAGGAGTACTCTCCTTATTCTGATTCTGATGCAGATGATTCGACTCCTTCTGCTTCTCCTCCAGAGGATTTTTCTTTTTCAGAGACTCTTCATTCCATGAGGGAACATTTTAAGTGGGAAGGTCAGGACTTCTCTGATTCCAGGAAAAGGCTTAGGGAATTTTTGCTTTTGCCCCAGCATAGGCCCTTGGCTATACCTCCTGTTCTGGATGTTGTGGAAGATGTGTTTGCAGAGGCTTCACTTAATCCTGATTCTCTGCCTCCTGCTCCTGTTAAACCGGATAGGTATTACAGGGTGCCTGAGGCTCATAAATATCTTTATAAGAGTCCTAGGGCGGACCCAGAAACTGTTAGTCAGGGACCTAAGGGTGTCAAGGCCTCTGTTGTAAAAAATCCGGTTCCTCCAGATAAAGAGGCCAGAGCTTTGGATAGATGGGGAAAGAAAGTCTATACATCTTCTACCCTAGCTATGAGGGCTTTGAATTGCCAGTTTCATATGTTGAAATATCAAAACTATCTTCTTTCTCAATTGAAGTCTAAGGTGGATGCTCTGGCGGAAGGCATTGAGTGTAAAGAGTTACAAGATTTGGTGCATGTTTCAGAGCAGGTGGGTAAGCATTCTTTACAATGTGGTTTTGATGCGGTACAGGCCTCGTCTAGGGTGGCTGCCACTGGTTCAGTTCTTCAGACACGCATGGCTGAGGGATCAGAATTTATCTGACCATGTTAAGACAAGGATTTTGGATGCTCCTTTACAGTCTGATGTGTTGTTTGGTTCACCTGTGGAGTCAGTCTTGAAGAAAATGGAAGACAAGGCTAAGTCCATGCAGGCTGTTAAAGATTTTTTGCAAGTACAGCCTCCAAAGTTTAGTAGGAATTGGCCTGCTAAGGGGTGGACGTATCCTTCTTATGATTCTCAGTCTAGGGGTAGATCTAGACGTGGTAGGGGCAGAGCTCAGAGTTCTTTCAGACCTAGAACAGGGAGTTCACCTGCACAATCTTCGGTGAGGGCAGGGGCCAGTCCTTTCGTAAACAGGCCCAATGACCTACCTTTTCAGCTGCCAGATCCTTCTTGCCTGGCAGCTCCTTTGGGAGGAAGGTTGGCATTCTTCAAGGAAAATTGGAATTTGATTACCCAAGACAAATGGGTATTGGATATCATACACCGAGGTTACAAGTTTTATTTCCATACCTTGCCTCCTTTCAAAGGCATGCCGGACGTTCCTCCTCAGCAAAGACTAGAGGCTCACAAACAAATTTCTCTGCTACTGCAAATAGGGGCCATACAACCGGTCCCTCTGCCAGAAGTGGGCCTAGGATTTTATTCTCGCCTGTTCCTAGTACCAAAGAAAGGGAACACGTGGAGACCAATCTTGGATTTATCTATCCTCAACACATATCTGGACATTCCCAAGTTCAAAATGTTGACGTTACAACAGCTTTTACCTCTGCTGGGCAAAGATCACTGGATGGTGACTCTGGATCTCAAGGAGGCTTACCTTCATGTGCCTATCAGGCTCAGTTGCAGAAAGTATCTGCGTTTTCGGGCTGGGACTTCTCATTATCAGTTCTCTGCATTGCCCTTTGGCTTATCTACTGCACCCAGAGTGTTCACGAAGGTTCTGGCTCCAGTGATAGCTTTCTTCAGGCTAAGAGGAATACAGATCTATCCTTATTTGGACGATTGCCTGATTCTGGCCCAAGGAAAGGACGAACTTCTTCATCATTTACAGTATGTGATAGCAGTGCTAAGATGCCTGGGGTATTCTGTGAACGAAATAAAGTCCAGTCTAGTACCCTCTCAGGACATGTGCTTTCTGGGTGTGAGACTGAATACAGCATCCCAGATGGCCTTTTTGACCCCGGACAAACAAAAGAATCTTTCTCTTTACTTCCATCAATTGTCTCATCAGTCCAGGCTGACTGCAAGGACAGTCCTTCAAGCCTTGGGGTTCATGGCATCTTGTATTCTGGTGCTTCCCAATGCCAAACTGCATATGAGGAAGCTACAATGGTATCTCAAAAATGTATGGACACAGCACTGCCAAGATATGGACACTGTCATTCAGATAATACCTTGCATTCAAAAGGAATTTTTGTGGTGGGCTCAGGAATGTCACCTAAACAAGGGACTCTCTGTGACCCGGCCAGAGGCGAGTCAGATTCTAACGACAGATGCCTCAGACAAAGCTTGGGGAGCTCATCTAAATGGAAAGTGGGTACAAGACACGTGGCCTGCCAGCCTTCAACATCTACATATTAACTTGAAGGAGATGTTAGCAGTCCAATTTGCATTAATAGCTTTCAAGGATTTACTTCTTCCAGGGCAGGTGTTGGTTCTAACAGACAACACAACTGTCATGTGGTACATCAACAAGCAAGGGGGAACGCATTCTTATCCTCTATGCAGACAAGCAATGATTTTGTGGGAGACTGCTCTCAGTTTACAGCTAAATCTTCAGGCAAGGTTTCTGCCGGGAGCACAGAACTCCTTAGCAGATGTGTTGAGCAGACAAATTATGGATCCCCACGAGTGGAAATTGGATCCTCATGTGTTTCAGAAATTGACAGTGTTATGGGGAACTCCAGACATAGATCTGTTCGCTTCTCCACTAAACTACCAGCTGCCAAAGTTTTGCACAAAAGGTTTCATCCCACAGCTTGGAAAGTGGATGCTCTCTCATTCAATTGGAGCAATCTTCATGTGTATGCCTTTCCACCTCTGCCTCTCCTCCCAAAGGTACTCCTGAAGGTCAGACAGGACAAGCCAAAGATGATTTTAATAGCTCCAGATTGGCCTCGACAGCACTGGTACCCATTACTGAGAAGTCTGGTGGGAGCCTCCATGGCCTTTGCCTTCGATTCCACACCTGCTGTCTCAGGAGAACAGTCATTTACTCAATGTCAAACTTCACTCTCTACATCTAACAGCCTGGCATATTCTGTTTTAAACCCTGGAGGGTCTCAGCTTCCACAGCAAGTTTTGAATGTTATTTTGGAGGCCAGAAGGCCTAGTACAAGGAAAGTGTACGCAGATAAATGGAGGAGATTTTTATTTTGGAGTACAGCAAAGGAATTTGATGTTTCTAAGCCTAATTTAAGTGTGGCTCTTCAATATCTTACTGAGTTACTGGACAAAGGTTTGTCCTTCTCCTCTATTAAGGTTCATGCTGCAGCAATTTCTGCTCACTATGACTGTGACCCACCATTGTTTTCTCATCCTTTGTTTAAACAATTCCTTAGAGGGGCAAAGAATATAAGACCCCCACGTAGAGCTCCTACTCCTGCTTGGGATCTCAATTTTATGTTGGAGAAACTCACTCTACAACCTTTTGAGCCTGCAGCTACTGCCGAGTTGAAATATTTATCATGGAAGACTGCTTTTTTGTTGGCCATTACCTCTGCGAGAAGGGTTTCTGAATTACAGGCCCTTATGGCGGTTGAGCCTTTCTTAATTTTCCATAAGGATAGGGTATCTTCGCACTAATCCTTCCTTTATGCCTAAAGTGGTTTCTAGTGTGGCTTTAAACCAAACTATTCATTTGCCTACTTTTTATGCAAACCCCCAAAATAAAGGGGAAAAGATTTTGCACACTTTGGATATACACAGGCAGTTGCGATATTATTTGAGCAGAACTAAAGGGTTCAGGCAGTCTCAGCAGTTATTTGTTTCATTTGCTTTGGGTTCTCAGGGCAAGCCTGTTTCAAAACAAACTATTTCTAAGTGGATTGGGTTTTGTATCGCTTTCTGTTATTCCCATCATGGTAAGGAGATTCCAGCTGGGATTAGGCCTCATTCCACTAGGGCTACTGCCACTTCTACAGCTTTTTTAAGGGGTGGCAACTAAAGATATTTTGGAGGCAGCTACTTGGAGTTCAGTGCATACTTTCTCTAAGCATTACCACCTTCCACTTTACTCTAAATCTAGGGCTGGTTTTGCCACTGCAATTTTACAGGGCATTTTGGCAGCTCCTAATGCTTTATAGTTTTGCCATCCTCCCTTACCTCTGCTTTGGGATTCTACCCATATGTAAGGACTGCAGCAATGTGAGATGAAGAACATAGTACAGTTTTGTACCTACCATAAATGTAGATGTTCAAGATCCACATTGCTGCAGTCCAATTTACCCTCCCTCCTTCCCTCTGTAGTTAGAGGGTTGTGTGGTTTGGGTTGTGAATATTGTAAATATTGTAAATAGGATTAGTGCAGGGGTGGTTGGTTGGTTTTTGCTGTCTTTTGGTTTTGGCCTTTCTTTTTAGGGCCTTCTGACATCTGGGGCAAGAAAAGACTGAGGATATGACGTTGGTCATGCGCTTTTGTACCCTGACGTCCTGATGTCAGTTTTAAGCGCCTTGACCGACGTCAGCCTTATACTTTGGTATTCGGGCCGACCGAGGACAGCGGACTACCCATATGTAAGGACTGCAGCAATGTGGATCTTCGAACATCTACATTTATGGTAGGTACAAAACTGTACTTTTTAAGAAGACTTTGGTAAAACTCAGTAATTTAGGAAAGGATCAAGACTGACAGTAAATTGTCCTTAACAATTTCCACAGGAATGAGTTAACATTTTGGTCAGTAAAATAAGTACACATTTTAAACCACCCTTGCTTAGAATTATCCAGTTGTGATAAGATCAAGTGAGGTTCAGAACAACCTTGATGTCTTGGAGACAGAGCACAAGCACAACAAAGCAGGTTCCCTACACCCATCAGTTATGTGATGTTAACACATTGTATAGCTCTGCACCTGTTCATCTGCACAGAGTAATTACCGATACACTTCAATCTATTGGTTTAGTGATTGCATACATCTAATGTATTGGCAATTGGCTGAAGGGCACCAAAGTGACTTGTGTAGAGATTTGTCTTTAACAGAGAGCAGCAGAGGAAGCCTTAACTCATAGTGTGTGTGTGTGTGTGTGTGTGTGTGTGTGTGTGTGTGTGTGTGTGTGTGTGTGTGTGTGTGTGTGTGTGTGAGAGAGAGAGAGAGAGAGAGAGAAACAGAGAGAATGTACTGATGATTCTCTGCAAAGCTGGTGAATGCTGGGGATATCTATAATTAAAATACTGCAGCACAAGCAAAGTGCTGTGTGGGCTGCAGGTGCAACACAGCCAAGGCTAACAGATTATGTGTTCAAAAGGACTGGCCTTTCAAGAAGAGAACTGCAGGGCTGTGCATATTGCAGCTTCCTGTCCAAAGCATTTGTTTGCCTAATTCCATAACTTATAACCCTATACAGAACATACAACTAAACATGTTTGTGTGACATTTGAGTGGGTAAGTTGTGTTGTATAATACTGACAAGATAGGATGACTGGAACCTGTGGCGAGGATATCACATTGATGATATTGTCCACCATCTAACTATGTAGAATATTATTTTAGATTAACAAGTGTACTAAATGGTTCACCGAGAGAGTTGCTGATACATGGAATAGACTTCCAAAACACATTAAAGAAAGCACTAGTTTAGATATTTTTAAGAGCAACTTGAATCTTTATTAAGGAAACAACTGATGTTAAGTTGTCAATCTCGCCTTCATTCTTGCTTGATGGGTTCGGAGCCGATCCTCGGCTCCGACTCGGCACTTGCTTTAGCTCGAGAACTCCTTTTACCAGCTCGAGGCAGCCCCATATCCCATGATGCAAGGCAGTAAGTACCCAGATCTCGTTTGCGCCGCTTGGGAGGTCTTCTTTTTACCAGCTCCTGGTAAGTTGTTCACTTTTGTGAAGTATTAAGCCCCTTTTTGCTAAAAAACCTTGTATTAATAGTTTTAATCTTATATTATCCTTTTTCTGACAGAAATTTCCTGTCTACTTTATTTTTTGTTAGTGTATCTTAAAAAACCCTTCCCATCCCCCCCCTGTTAGGGTGTGTGTATTGTTTTTGTAGAATACCTTTTGGTATTTATTTAAGTCTAATTTTTGACTGGTGTGTGTGTGTGTGTTTTCGGCACCATGTCAAAGGAGAGGGTCTCAGGTTTTAAGAAGTGTGACTCGTGCTGTCAGAAGATGTCTCTGACAGACGGTCACACTTCTTGCCTGTATTGTCTGGGCCCTCTTCACCTGCAGGACTCCTGTGCTATTTGTCACTCCTTCAGCCAGAGAGTCCTGCAGGAGAGACATAACAAACTGGTTCTTAGGGGCCTTCTTAAGCCGGAGGGCTTTCCGGCTAAGTCGGCTCCATCAAAACCAGCAAGAGTTTCCAAGGCCCAGGCTTCTGTTCCTAAGCCTGCGGCCTCGGCCCGACTGCATTGAGTCGAGATCGGCTCCGCTGGAGCCGATTCTGGCTTTAGCGCCGGCACCGATGGCTATGGGACCCGAACCTATTTTGACCACTTCGATGTCGGACCCGATCGGCTCCGACACCCATGTGGCACAGGCATCGGTGTCGGCTCCGATCGGCTCCCACACCGTTACTTTGGTGGCTGTATCGGCTCCGGCTGGAGCCGATACATCGAAACGTTCTGTCGGCTCCGAGAAGTCGGCGCCGACAGGATCTGTAGTATCGGCTCCGATGGCTCATTCCAGGAAGAGGTCGAGGTCTCCTTCCTTGGAGCCGATACTACGGCTCGGCCGCCTCTTCTATCGGAACGGAGCCATCGGAGCCGATCTTCAAGGTCATCCAGGTTGTCAGATCATGACCTAGAGAGAGTGGTCAGTAGATTACTCAAGTCACAGGTACTGGCCCAAATGCTACACAGTCCGTCTCAGCAGACGACTGTTGGTCCACACCCCGTTACAGTTCCTCCTTCAACTCTACCCCAGAGCTTGGAGTTGGAGTCTTCGGGCATGGTTACTGCTACGGCTGGAGGACGGATACCCCCTTCTGTTCCTTCAGCCCCTACTCTTATCTCCTCTTCCTTAGAGGGATTCGGTGGTCGGGCTTCCATGGTCTCCTCCGAGGGGGTGAGTGGCATCGGACCCTTGTCCGAGCCCACTCTTCCCCTTGGAGCCTCGGCCTTGGTGAGCTCGGCTCCGACATCTGCCTCGGAGACTTCCCTTTCGGTGGTCCCTGGAGTTCCTAGCTCTTTGGAGCGGGTGCTCTCGGACCTGCCTGGGAGGAGCATTCGAGGTGATGAAGAGTGTACTGGCCACTGGTATCAGTCAGCAGTCTATTCCCGTAGCTCCTCCCTCTATGGTACCTGTTGACATCTCTGCCACTTCTCTTGCTACAGGACCCAGAGATCCTCCGCCTCAGGTTTCCCCATTGGGAATTTCCCCCTCTTCCGACGACTCTCCTGATGTTTCGGGAGATCCTCCTAGGAAGAGGACTTGTAAGAGGAAGCATGTAGACTCCCCCGAGTCTGTCACTTGGATACTGACTTTGATGAGTCAGAGGGATCCCCTAGATCCCCTCTGAGGATGTCTCCTTCTCAGACATCCTAGAACTTCTGAAACAGAGGGAAACTGGCCCACCAACAATCCCTCTGAGGATGAGTCAGTATACCTAGCGGCATTTGGATCTCGGCCTTCCACCTCCTGGGTGTCTCCGCCTTCGACCCCTTATGCAGGTTATTGCACGAAGGCGTGGACAGCTCCTGACTCTGTAGAGCCAGTCCCTAGGAGGCCTTCTAAATTTATCACTGCCCCTAGTGACAAACAATTCCTTACCAAGGGTGTCCCGCTGATGCCATGGTGGTGGCTGCGGCCACCAAAAAGGAACTTGCAGATCCTTCCGTGCCCGTCCATCCTCCTAATAAGGGCTCTAGGACCATGGATAGGTACGGCAAGTGGATGTTTTCCTCAGCGACCTTTGCTATGCGTTAAGCTGAATTATCTTTGTCACTTCACCAGACTCCAGAGAAATATCCTGAAGGAGCTGGGAGAAGTAGTTCAGGATCCTACAGCTGCAGGGGCTCAAGAAAAGATTGCTTCACAGCTAGGAACCCTCAATTCCATTGCTAACTCCTCCATGCGGCTAATATCTTATGCTGCGGATGGAGCAGTAGAGCCGCAGGCACAGGTGTGGCTCTTAGGCGCCAAGCCTGGATGCGGCTATGTGATTTTATGGATCCCTTTAAGGCCCTTCACAAATTCTCCCTTTGATGGGTCAGCTTTGTTTGGCCCTCAGGTGAAGGAGACCTTGACCAGGTGTGAGCAGGACGGCAAGACTCTTTCTGCTGTTGGAGTCCGTTTTTCCACCCCTTCTAGGCCTTATCCCAAAGGACAGAAGGGTGGTAAGATGTGGTTCCGTAAATCCCAAGGAGTCACGCCGGATTCACGTGGTCAGTTTACCCCTAGAGGCAGAGGGGGTAACAACAACAGACGCCGCTCTAGAGGCAGAGGGGGTCCTAAGAACCAGGGAAACAGGGAGCCCCTCTCTGATAAGCCCTTTCAGCATCCCTGAGGTGTTGCCCGGCTGTCCCTCCTTGGAGGCAGTCGGGGGAAGATTATCACTGTACCCAGAAGCCTGGCATTCCCTCACTCAAGACAGATGGGTACAGTCGATCATATCCAAGGGTTACATAATTCCTTTCGAGGAAAGTCCCTTCCCCTCAAGTTCCCTTCCAGATGTACCACCTGGTCTAAGGGAGATTGCAGAGTTAGAAATCGCAAAACTACTGCAAAAAAGAGCCATTCAGCCAGTTACAATAGACCATTCAGAGCCCGGAATCTACTCAAGGTTCTTTTTGGTCCCCAAAAGACGGGAGACTGGAGACCAATATTGGATCTCAGCAGACTCAACAAGTCTCTCAGGAAGACAAGATTCGAATGGTCACTCTTCAGTCAATTCTGCCCTTCTTACAGAAGGACAACTGGATGTGCTCAATAGATCTTCAGGATGCGTACTATCACATCAAAATTCACAGACGCTCCAGGAGATTTCTCCGCTTCGGCTGGGGTCCAGTCACTTCCAGTTCAGAGCCCTGCCCTTTGGTCTCACTACAGCCCCCAGAGTGTTCACCAAATGCATGGCAGTGGTCACGGCTCACCTGAGACGCCAAGGATTCCAGGTGTTTCCGTATCTCGACGACTGGCTCCTGTCAGCCACCACCAGGCATCAGCTTAT
Organism: Protopterus annectens; assembly: GCF_019279795.1. Classification (NCBI taxonomy): domain Eukaryota; kingdom Metazoa; phylum Chordata; order Ceratodontiformes; family Protopteridae; genus Protopterus; species Protopterus annectens. Next base: position 628,793,103 of record NC_056743.1, on the reverse strand, counting down.
ACAAGCCAGGGATTACACAATAGACCTTTGTTCTCATTTGGGCATCTCAGTCAACTTCAAAAGTCATCCTTATCGCCCTGCCAGTCTATTACCTTCATAGGCAAACTTAAACACTGTTCGGATGTCAGCTACCCTTACAGAACAAAGAGTTTCAGACATTCAGACTCATGTCAGGATCATTCTGGCCAGCAAGAAAGTACAGGCCAGAATGGTTCTAAAGGTATTAGGTCTCATGGCTGCGGCCATTACTCTTCTTCCCTGGCTCGATTCTACATGCCTCCTTCAGTGGATGCTGTTCACACAGTGGTCATACCAGCAACTCCCAATGCGTCACCAGATTCTGGTGACACAAACATGCAAAGAACATCTTGCTTGGTGGATCACATCGTCTCAGGTTCACCAAGGCAGGTGCTTTGTACCTCCGTCCCCGATAGCCACTGTCACCACGGATGCCTCCCTGATCGGGTGGCGGGTCATTATCAGGGCAGGATGGTTCATGGGACGTGGCAACCGTTCGAGTACCATCTGCACATAAATGTCCTGGAGATGAGAGCAGTGCTTTTAACGTTGCAAGCCCTCAACGACTTTCTTCCCGTAGGGACAATTGCAGTCCACACAGACAACATGTCTGTAGTTTGGTATATCAACAAACAGGGCGGAACCAAGTCCTACCCCTTGTGTCGAGAAGCTCAGACTATGGCAATGGGTGATCTCCTCTCATCGGTTTCTGGTAGCAACGCATATCCCTGGGAAAACCAACATTATAGCGGACAGATTGAGCAGAGCTATTCTCATGCCTCACGAGTGGTCTCTCAAGCAATCCATAGCGGAAGAGATTTTTCTGGAATGGGGTCGTCCATGTTGCGATCTTTTTGCTACTCCCCAAAACAGCAAATGTCTAGACTTCTTCAGCCTCTTCCCTCTATCAGGCCATCCCCCCAGAGACGATCTGACCCAGGATTGGCCCCAGGGACTTCTTTATGCCTTCCCTCCATTTCCTCTGATCCCTCAGGTGATCCAGAAAGCTACCGTTTTGAGAGCCAAATTGATTCTCATTGCCCCTTACTGGCCTCGACAAGTTTGGTTCCCGTTCCTCCATCATCACCTTTTGGTGCAGCCGTGGCATCTGGACCCAGTGCCAGATCTACTGATTCACCAATCCGATCAGCTGCACCGGTCAATCCCTTCTCTCAACCTCACAGCATGGTTGCTCCACTTCCTTCCTTAGCCAGGCTTCCTTTGATCTCTAACCCAGTTAGAGATATCATAGTAGCTTCACTAAAATCCTCTACCAGGAGGATTTACACAAGCAAATGGAAACGTTTCTCTTATTGGGCTAAGGCCCAAAATATTGATCCTTTTACTGCCCCGGTTCAGGCAGTTCTGGACTTCTTAGCAGAGATTTTTCATGCAGGCTCCTCTTCTTCCACAGTCAGAGTTCAGTTGGCTGCTATTTCTAATTTTCATGTCGGGATAGCAGATCATAATATTATGTCCCATAGGCTCTGCAGGGCCTTCTTGAAAGGAATTTTCCTACTAAAGCCTCCAATCAGGAATCCTCCTCCTCAGTGGGATCTAAATTTAGTGCTGACATCCTTGATTCTTCCCCCCTTCGAGCCAGCTGTTTCTTGTTCCCTGAAATATCTTTCTTGGAAAACTTTATTCCTAGTGGCTATTACATCTGCCAGAAGGGTGTCTGAACTTCATGCTCTTTCGGTTCGACCCCCCTATTTGATTTTTCACAAAGACAGAGTATCTTTGAGAACTAATCCATCCTTTTACCTAAGGTCGCTAAAAACAATCTGAATCAATCCATTGATCTCCTGTATTTTTTCCTAACTATTCAGATAGAGCTGAACAAAAGCTACATTATCTTGACGTCCACCGTCAGCTTAGATATTATTTGGACAGAACAAAAAAATTTAGAAAATCTGATCAACTTTTTGTTTCCTATGCGGATAATAAAAAAGGCCTTCCTGTTTCTAAAGTGAATTTGTCCAGATGGCTTTCTTCGGTCATCACTGAAATTTATACGATCAGGGGAAAACAGCTGTGCTCAAAACCTAAAGCACATTCAACTAGGAGTTTAGCTACTTCTACAGCTTTTCAAGCTAGACTGCCTTTGGACACTATTTGTGCAGCGGCCACTTGGGCCACTCCTCACACTTTTGTTTCCCATTACAAATTGGACTTGGCCTCCAGGGACAGAGCCAGTTTTGGCTCTACAGTCCTCAAGAGTTTGTTCCATTGAGCCACCCAGGATAGAGGTGCTAGGGACGGTCCCATCAAGCAAGAATGAAGGCGAGATTGACAACTTAACATTAAGAAGTTATGTACCTACCATAACGTTCCATGTTAGTTGTCATCTCTGCCTTCTTTCTTGACCCTCCCTCCTTCCCCTGGCCTGGACAGACCTTGTATAAGAAACTATTATGCTAAAGACCATTCAGACCTGGTCCTTTTTCCATCTGTAAGTTTCTTCTTCCTTTGGGAAGTATTTTATGCTTGGTGTTATTGCCCTTTGTCAACAAACGAGATCTGGGTACTTACTGCCTTGCATCATGGGATATGGGGCTGCCTCGAGCTGGTAAAAGGAGTTCTCGAGCTAAAGCAAGTGCCGAGTCGGAGCCGAGGATCGGCTCCGAACCCATCAAGCAAGAAAGAAGGCGAGAGAAGACAACTAACATGGAACGTTATGGTAGGTACATAACTTCTTATTTTGGTTTATTGGCAGGCTAGAAGGGCATTGTTGCACATGCTTGAAATATTTGTATGTAAGTATGTATGTATGTACATATGTTATGTACCTCCAGTGTAAGATACTAAGAGGTGCTGTATGCATTCACCTAGTGCAAGAAAGCAGCCAATTGATGGTCTGCATACAGTCATGTCAGGAGGCAGAGCAGCCAATGGATAGTCTGCATTCAACTATGTCATGGGACAGAACAGCCAGTGAATGAACTATATTAAATCACAATCTTCAGTACAGTTAGCACCAGTCTGAGTTTTCACGGTAGAGCTCTGATTTGGGCAGTTCTGTCTCATGATAGAAAACATCAAAAATGGCAAATGTTATAATATTTAGAAAAAAATGTTTTCTCATTTTTCTCTAAATATTGCAGAAGACTGATATAGTGAAGGTATTCATAAACAAATAGCCCAGCACATTAGGCAAAATGGTGTGAAGAGCAGTGATGCACAGGGAAGGGGCAATTCACTGACACGTAGCGTGATAATGCATCTGAGAAAATAGTGCAGTATGCATTGTATCAGATGCGAGACATTATGGAAATGAGGGTCATCACATATGCAAATGATGACATTAAACATGTCAGAGCAATTTATAAATAGATAAAAATGGGCAACGAGTTTCCATGTTATGATGCTAGTAGCTGCTCTCATAGCAAGTGACAGCAACACAGACCACCACAGCCCACCAGATTCACAGGAGTCAGGCACTGGCTGATCTACCTTCACCTCCACAACAGTAGTAGCCGACAACTACCATGTGGATAGTGATAACCAAATGAGGGTTTGTAGGCATATGCTGTCCAAGCATGGAATCATGGGGGGATCCATGGAATGCTTATCCCAGTGGACACTAAGGTCTCTGTAGCATTAACCATCCTTGTTACAGGAACTTTCTAGTTTTGCAGGCCTTGGCTTCACAAAGTCTACACCAGAATCTTGTCTAGATAGTGTAGCATGTGGAGGAGCATAAGTGGTTTCCATAGAGACGAGAGGAGAGAAAATAACTAATGCTCTGTATAGGCTTTCTATGATATATCCCATTTCACTGAGCTCTGAGGGCCACTGATTAGCCTTACCTTGCTACCTAGGCCCTGCCCGCCCCACACAGTGTCTGGTATATCAGTTAGAAAAGCTTCCACTCTCTTGACTACCAGGTGTGCTGCAATGCACAGGGTATTATTTACAATGTGCCTATGTGCCATCCAGGCATTTCTCATGATTCTCACAACAGCTACACATGTAATCTACACCAGAGTTTTGTTTGGGGTGATTTTTCATTGGTTCATCTAACTGGTAGGTGCACATTTGCCCCTCCCCCCACTCCTGGCTGAGAAAACATACAATCAGGGATGTAGAAGATCATTCATTCATTCTGATATCTTCTGTTGTGCATTTCAAGTGATGTAGGATATACCTAGGAGCTGTGGTACATGACACCCATTTGCAGCCCTCAGACCATGACAGAGATTGCATACAATACCAGACTGTCACAGACTGATAACATCAGTGAGTACGTGTTCAGAGTGCTGAAGGCCCTCTTACATTGAATAGATACCTCAGGTTGTGAGCTACAGTGAGCTTCAGAGACATGCAGCAAAATATTTATAATTTGTGCCTTGTTGCACAATCTGATTCTACATAATCAAGTACAGCATAGCTACACCATTGATGTGCCAGACAGACTGGATCCAGCAGCAGAGGAGGAGCTGGATGAAGAGTCACTGGAAGATCCAGGTGCACTGGAACCCCATGCAAGGCTGAGGTGAGTGCAGTATGTAGTGGCAGTAGCAAAGAGGTGACACGTAGTTCAGAACTATGGGCCATGATAGAGACAAAGGAGAATAAAACTGATGCATGCAATGCTATAACCAATCTATGATGCCATTACTTAACCCACATAAGTCTGAGGGGTGATCAGGGCACAGTCATCATCATTTACACAGGTGGAGTGGGGCAAAGTGGCAACTTACAGCAATGGTAACATAAGTTTAAAGGTGCGTGGGTTATGGCTGACAGATATGGTAGCCTGTGGATGATCACATCCTAGTGGATATCATCATCGAGGAACTACATGGCACAAACCACAAGATGGAAGGGGTGGTATGGAACTGTGTGAGCTAGACTAGCTGGATCTCTGGGGTGTTATCTACACTGGAGGCAGTGGAGTATCAACCATAACTATGAGTACCAGCCTTGTGAGTTGTATGATAGACACTTCCCTGCTCACACCTCTGTTGTGAAGCTTTGTGCCAGATATCATCTGATGGAGTGGACGGTTAGAACTGAGTGTCAGGCATGACTATTGGAACACCTGTGTTAGGGAGTAGAGGCAACCATGGGAAGTGTAACATAAGAAACAGGCCCTAGAGTGGTGGGTGAGTGCTCTAGAGGCCTTCTTCTATGATAGTGCACCATGCAGGTGGCCTCTGCTGTCGCCATAGCAGGCAGTGGCCCCATACCTCATGGCAGTTGCAATGGATGCCAAATGGTTCAATACTGTCCTCAGCATGTGTGTGTGTGTATGTGTGTGTGTATGTGTGTGTGTGTGTGTGGTCAGGATTGCTATACACCATGTCAGTGTACAGGCATTGCAGGCTCTCAATTATGTTTCCTTGCATGCTGTGCATCATACTGATTATATCTAACAGAGCAAGAGTCACTGACCAGCACATCTGCTGATTAATGCTCAGGATGACACCCATGTCTAGTAATGAGTGAGAGTCGTGTCTGCATCACCTACCATTGTGCTTCTCTGTGTGCTGTGTGCATGCTTTATGGTGAAAACCCTATCCTCTGCCAGTGTGTATGTAGGTGAGAAGCGGGCACCATTCATAATGTTTTCATGGACAGGCTAGACACAAATAAACAGAGGGAATGCAGAGCAGGCACGGACATCCTCCATAGGCATATTTGCAGTTGTGGGTGGTAGTGGGCCCTCCATTGCTAATGATATTGACAGTGTCACTGCATCATCCAAGTGTGCTGTGAACAGGTTACTATCATTACCAGGTACCAGTGATCCAGTACTGCATGACCATACACCTTTGGCACATAAGAAGGCTGAGAGAGAGAGAACATCTTGTGGCTATTTCGATATATAGGTGACATACCATCACCCTGTGGTATACATGACTCCCTAATGAAATGTCAGCACTTGAAATGCCGAGGGCCAACAAGCTGTGGAAAAAAAGACTAAAAACATGAAGAGTATATCTTGAAAATCAATCTTCTCCTTTAAATGTCTTTTTAGAGGGGGACCAAGCTGTCTCTGCAACCCCTTATGTGTGTGTGTGTGTGTGTGTGGGGGGGGGGGGGGCAGGCCAATAATACCAGCCAAAAGTGTACATAATCAAATGACACCTATGTACCTTACATCACAGGTCATGGCTGTAGTGTCCCTGATGTACCTAGAGGGCAGGTATGTCTACATTAACCATTAGTATAGCACTAAGAGTGTTAAGCCACTGTGCTAGATAATAGCATAAGAACATACCAGCCTGGTGTGTTCCCAACAGATACACAAGGTGGTGCCACCAGTCAAGCACCTGCATCCAGGTTTCCATCTGGCATAAGTGTGCAGTCACTTTCTCTGGATGGGGATAACAGGGATTTTTCCATCTTTGTGAGAGCGATCTATGTAGGTGGTCCTTCCCTTTGTTCATTCTGTCCCTGGCAGTGGCCTGTACGTGGGATCATATCAGTCACTCTGCATCAGACATGCTCTGATTTCTTCTTATGGCCACCTGTGGCACTGATATCATGCACTAAGCCGTATCACACCTGAACCTAGCAGGCTTTGCCACCATTGCCTCTGCTATTTGGCATGGATGTGTAATGCCTATATGACCAACTGCAGCTTTCCAGGGATGAATTTCTCCAACTTTTGTGCTTCTTTAATACTATGTCAGTAGCTGCACAATTGACATGACCCCTGTCCCCCCTCAATGACCATTGATCATGCTGCAACTGTGCAGACATGTGACATTGCTGCTATACAATGTTGGCACAAACCAAGATACACCAGTGTGTCAGACAGTGGATATATATATATATATATATATATATATATATATATATATACACAACTGGATGTTACCTGTGGGCTGTAGGCCACGAAGGCCATTAGGACCACTGGACTCCATCAGCAGACCATTCATACTTGCACACCTCTGCATCCTATGCCATTAACCTGGCCTGAAACACTCCCTCTCTCCCTCTCACCCTCTCACCCTCCATTCCGCATGGCTGCTAGCTTGCCTACTGGAGCATAGACTTTCTTTCCAGCCCCCATTCTGTAGTGTTACCACCACTACCCAGCATGTACAGCAGCCCCTGCAAATGTGTTTTCCCACAGGTGAACTGGGGAACAAGCATGCCCTGTACACTGTGTTATTTATTGATTAATTGACATTTGATTACCAGGAAAGTCTGACTGGGTAGGTACCCATTTTCAGGAGAGGTATGGGGAAAAAAATCTCCAAAGTATTACAAAAACTTTTCAAAAATAATAATGTTACAAACTTCAAAAACAATGCAATACAAGAACAATAAAAATATACCATTTAAATAATTATAATGGGAAAACAATGGATAAGCATAGATACAAACTACATGACAATGATTTAATATTTAGAGAAATTTTAGCCATATTAGAGATATTAAAGGTAAATTAGTATAATACAAATAGGAATTGCAATATGAAATGGGAGGAAAAACAAAACAAAAAAAAAAAACAAGCGTTATGGCTTATTTAGATAGAGGAGAGAAACTGATGGAAATAAGGAAGTGAGCGAAGAAGGTGTGAGGTATGAACAGGTACTTGGTCATATTTTGGGATATAGTTTATCCTGGTCTTGCGCAAGAACAGATTCAGATTTTGGCCAGGAAGTCTTTTAGAATGGTTTTAAAAGACTGGGGAGGGGGGGGGGGGTATCGATCTGATGGACACAGTTGAGGAGTTCCAGGCCTTAGCAACATAGTATGCCTACAGACCATGCCCAGCAGATTTGATAGCTTTGTGATCAGGAAGAAGCTTTTGGTCATTGGATCATAATGACTGAGTGGGAACATAATTGTGTAGAATGTTATTTAGTGCTGGCCAAACAGATTGATGCTAGATGATTTTATAGGTGTTGAGAAGCTGTATATATGTTAGTTGATGGGGACGTTCTAACCAGTTTAGGCTTTTTAGTGCTATATGGTGGTGATATCTGAAAGGGGTATTTGCTGCAAATGTAGTCACTTTACTATAGCATTGTTCAAGTTTTGCTTTTTGTGATGCCTGGAGGCTAGTATGGATCGGGCACCATAAAGTAGTGAGGGGAGGAAGGAAGTAGTGGCAAGTGTAGTTTTAGTTGCACTGGTGAGAAAGTGTTTGGATATGTAAAGCATCCCTAGTTTTTGGGTAATTTTATTATGTGGTTTTGTATATACGGGTTGAATTTAAAATCATCATTCACTATTACCCCTAATGATTTGCTATGAGAAGTGATTTCAGTGGTCTTATCATTAAGAAACAGGATTTTAAATTTAGTTTTTTTGATGAGAGAGGGATTTGAGGAAAAATAAGGAGGTTTTATTTTTTGGGGGGAAGGTTGGACATGAGTTGTGAGTTACAAAGCTTCCTGAGTAATTTTTTGGAGATGCACCAGGTTGTTTTATGTGCATATGATTGCGGAGCCATCTGCATACTGTATTAGGGAGGCCTGTTGTTTGGGTGCATGGAGAGTGTTGATGAGAATATTAAAGGGTGGGACCAAGGATAGAGTCTTGTGGTGCACTGGTGGTAACTGGAGGTATGCAGAGAGGGTGGAGTGCCGTTTTACTTACTGATACTTATTAGACAACTAGCTTTTGAACCATAGAAGGGTGGGCTGACCTAGTGAGGACATTTGAAGTAGAAGTTTGCTGTGGCAAACTGTGACAAAGGCTTAGACAAGTCTAGAAGTAAGGAGGAGACTAGTTTGCCATCCTCTCTAGCTTTATTGACAGTATCTATAAAGTTTATAAGTGCAGTATTAGTACTTTGGGAGGCATAGAAGCCATTTTGTGGGGGATAGGTTTTTTTTCCTGCAGGAGATAGTTTAGCAGTTGTTTTTGAATACATTTTTTCAGTATTGTGGAGGGGGGGGTGAGATTGCTATAAGTCTAAAGTTAGTGACGTCTGTTAAATTTTCTCCTTTGTGTAAAAGGATAGTGTGTGATTTTTCCAGAGACAGAGAGAGAGAGAGAGAGAGAGAGAGAGAGAGAACATAAGATTCCTGGGTTGACCTATTTTTAAGGACTGAGACTGGATAAGCAATGCTATTGGCTACTATTTTAAGGTACTCGCTTGAAAGGTCATCAGCTGAAGTACAGCATGGGTTTAGTTTGTTTAAGAGTAGTTTTATATAGGGTGTGGCACAGCCGCACAGGTTTGAAGGTGAAAGTGGATGTGGTGACCTGTGGCTGTTGCGCAGGGTTGGGATTAGATGTTGGGGAATCCTTGGTTAGGGACACTGTACTATATATATATAAAATAAGAGATGAATTCTATAGCAGTATTGAATGGTGAGTTGGGTTGAATATTTAGCTGGAATGTAAGATTTCTTTAATGGCTGACCAGTATTCTTTAGAGTTGTGTTTGCTATTGTTCTGAACGTTGTTATAGTTTTTTGTTGTTGTTGTTGTTGTTTTCATTTGTTTGCTTTTTAATACCATTGTGGAACATTCAGAAGTTTTGAGATAGTGTGATGGTTTGTATTTTTGCATTCTTTCCATTCTTTTTCGGTATCCTGCATTAGCACTCTACTGTTTTTGAATATCCACATTGCATTATTTGTTTTTAGTCTCTTCGTTCTAGTGGGTGTAAGGCTATATGTTAAGTTGTCTATCTCGCCTTCATTCTTGCTGGATGGGTTCGGAGCCGACCTCGGCTCCGACTCGGCCACTCTAAAAGCTCGAGAGTTGGTTCCACCGGCTCGAGGCTCCCCTTATATCCCACAATGCTAGGCGAGAGTTACCTCAGATCTCGTTTGCCGCTACAGCTTCGAGGTTGGTTGTTCTACCGGTTCCTGGTGAGTTTTAGCTTTTTCTATTAAAAGTTACTCTTTTTACCCCTTTTTTAGTTTAATTATTCTCAAATTAGTGTAGTTCATTGAACTTTATCCCCGACCTAATTTTTCCCGTTTCTTGTTTAAAAGAACTTTAAGTTCTTCCCTTGGGCCTTAGGCCTTCCCTTCCCTAGGGAGTGTTTGTGTAGTTTACTACTGTTTATTGTACTTTATTTTTTAGTATTTTTACTAAAGTTGTTATTCTGACAGGGTATAACTGGTGTGTTTGAGTGTGTGTTTGTGTTCACCAGTTAGGCTATGTCAAAAGAAGCAAAGGTCTCGATTCAAGAAGTGTGATGCGTGCTGTCAGAAAATGTCTCTGACAGACGCTCACACTTCTTGTGTCTATTGTCTGGGGCCTTTGCACCTGCAGGACTCCTGTGCTGTTTGCCATGGCTTCAGCCCCAGGGTCCTGCAGGAAAGAAAAACAAGCTTATTCTGAGAGGCTTGTTGAAGCCTGAGGATTCCCTGTCTGTCTCAACAGGGAAGCCCTCCAAGGCATCGAGGTCTTCGGCTCCGGCTTCTGAGCCGAGACCTCAGGTTGTTCAACCTTTGCCTTTATCGGCTCGGCTGGAGCCGATAAGACTCAGTCCACAGTTTCTGTGGCTTCCTCGCTCGGCCGGAGCCGAGGTTATCGAGGTACCCGTGTCGGCTCCGACAAGATCTTCGGAGCCGACAACCAGAAAGAGGTCTAGGTCACCTTCTCTTGGCTCCGTTCATTCGGCTCCAGGATCTCCCCTGCTGTCTGAACGGAGCCAAAGGTCTCATTCCTCTAGGTCATCGAGGCTGTCCGATCATGACCTTCAGAGGGTGGTGAGTCGACTACTCAAGTCCGAGGCACTAGCCCAGATGCTTCAGAGCCCGACTCATCAGTCGGTGCCTGCCCCAGTCCATCAACTCTTTCCTCCTTCGACTCTCTTGAGTTCGAGCCGGGTCATGTCGGAACCGAGACTGTGGTCACCTCGGAGCCGAGACAATTGTCTTCGCCCGTCCGCTCCGCTTTCTTCCATGGAGGAATCTCGGCGCCGGACTTCCCTCGTCGGCTCCGAGGGGTGAGTGGCATCGGACCCTTGTCCGACCCCCTCTCCCTCTCGGTGCTTCGGCGCTGGTGAGTTCGGCTCCGACATCGCCTCGAGCCATCACTGTCGGTGCCGAGGGGTCCTTAGCTCCTCGGAGCGGGACCTCTGGCTCTGCCTGACAGGGGTGCTTTCGAGGTCATGCGGAGTGTGTTAGAGCCTGGCTCTACTCCACAGTCGGCTCCGTCAGCCCCTCCCTCTATGCTGCCTCAGGGTAAGTCGACTCACTCCCTCATCCCGGACCACAGAGAGCCAACTCCTCAGGAGCTCCCTTTGGGATTTCATCCTCTTCGAGGCCTCTCCTGATTTGGCAGAAGAGCCCCTCGGAAGAGGAAGTGCAAGAGGAAGCACATTGACTCACCTGAGTCTATCACGCCGGACACAGATCTGGATGATTCTGAGGGTTCCCCGTTCCCCTTCTGAAGATGTCTCATTTGCAGACATTCTGGAGATCCTTAAACAGAGGGAAATTGGCCAGCCCTCAACCCTTCGGAGGACGAATCTGTGTATCTTGAGGCGTTTGGCTCTCGCCCTTCCACCTCCTGGGTGTCCCCCTTGACCCCCTCATGCAGGTGGTTGCTAAAAGGCATGGTCGGCTCCTGATTCAGTGGACCCCACTCCCAGGAGACCCTCCAAATTCATCACAGCTCCATCAGACAAGGAATTTTTATCAAAAGGAGTTTCTGTGGATGCTATGGTGGTAGCTGCCGCCACAAAGAAGGAACTGGCTGATCCTTCAGTGCCTGTCCATCCACCTAACAAGGAATCTAGGTCCATGGATAGGTACGGGAAGCGGATGTTCTCCTCAGTGACATTTACTATGCGTTCGCTGAATTACCTGTGCCATTTCACTCGTCTTCAAAGGGACTTGATCAAAGAAGCGAGTGAAATGCTGAAGGACCCTACAGCTGCGGGTTTCCAAGAGAAAATGAACACGCAGCTGGCTATCCTTAATTCTATTTCCAACTCCTCCATGCGCCTCCTCTCTTATGCGGCCGATGGAGCGAGCAGAGCCGCAGGAACAGTTGTAGCCTTACGTAGGCACGCCTGGATGCGGCTATGCAATTTTGCGGAACCTTTCAAGACGTCTTTCACGAACTCCCCTTTTGATGGATCATCTCTTTTTGGTCCACAAGTGAAAGAAACCCTGACTAGGTGCGAGACTGATGGCAAGACCCTTTCTGCCGTCGGAGTCCATTTTTCTACTCCTTCTAGGCCTTACCCCAAAGGCCAGAAGGGGGGAAAGATGTGGTTCCGTAAACAATCTCAAGGGACTTCGCCTGACGCACAGAGTCGGTTCCCGCCAGAGGCAGAGGGGAACAACAATGGTAGACGCCGCCTAGAGGCAGAGGGGTCCGCAGAACCAGGGCAATCGAGAAACGTCCTCCGATAAGCCCTTTCAGCATCCCTGAGGTGTTGCCCGACTGCCCATCTTCGGAGGCAGTCGGGGAAGATTGTCACTGTACCCAGAAGCCTGGCTATCCTTGACACAAGACAAATGGGTACAGTCCATCATTTCGAAGGTTATTCTATTCCCTTTCTTCGCTTTTCCAAATCAGTCAAAAAATCCCTTCCAGATGTTCCACCGCTCAAAGGGATATAGCAGCTTTGGAAATTTCAAAACTGCTTGCGAAAGAGCTATTCAACCAGGGCCAACAGACCAACTAGGATCCGGAATCTACTCAAGGTTCATTTTAGTTCCAAAGAAAACAGGGGACTGGAGACCAATTTTGGATCTCAGTATCTTGAACAGATCGGTCAAGAAAACAAGATTTCGATGGTCACGCTGCAATCCATTCTTCCCCTATTGGGAAAAGGAAACTGGATGTGCTCTATAGACCTTCAGGACGCTGTACTATCACATAAAATGAACAGACGCTCCAGAAGATTCCTCCGCTTCAGGCTGGGAACCAGTCATTTTCAATTCAGGGCCCTGCCCTTTGGTCTCACCACTGCCCCCGGTGTTTACCAAATGCATGGCAGTGGTAGCTTCTCACCTGAGACGACAAGGATTCCAGGTGTTTCCATATTTGGACGACTGGCTCCTCACAGCTCCCACCAAGCATCTCCTTCTGATGGCCAGAGATTACACTTTTCGCCTGTCAAAAACTGGGTATCTCAATAAATTGCGAAAAGTCTGTTTTGTCGCCTTGTCGTACTATTACCTACATAGGCGCAAATTTAGATACTGTAAACATGTCTGCAACACTAACGAACCAAAGGATATCAGACATTCAAAAATTGGTATCACTACTTCTCAACAACAACAGAGCCAAAGCCAGGTTAGTTCTAAAGGTGTTGGGAATCATGGCAGCGGCCATACCCCTCCTTCCATTGGCCAGATACCACATGCGGATCCCTCAGTGGATACTCTTTTCTCAATGGTCATACCAGGAACTTCCAATGTCTCACACCATTATGATCACGCAAGCGTGCAAAAAGCATCTCATGTGGTGGATGTCTTCACCCAGCTCCTGTTGGGGAGACCATTTGTTCCACCTCCTCCGGTTGCTACTCTGACAACGGATGCCTCCCTGATCGGGTGGGGGCATTATCAGGGCAGGACAGTCCAGGGCACATGGCAACCAAACGAATGCCACTTGCACATAAATGTTCTGGAGATGAGAGCAGTGCTTTTAGCGTTGCAAGCCCTTCAAGACTCTCTTCCCTTGGGAACGATTGCAATCCAGACAGACAATATGTCTGTAGTGTGGTACATTAACAAACAAGGCGGAACCAGATCATACCCCTGTGTCGAGAAGCACTCAGACTGTGGCAATGGGCGATTTCTTCTCAGCGTTTTCTGATAGCAACGCACATCCCGGAAGTCCAATCACATTGCGGACAAGTTGAGCAGAGCTATTCTCATGCCTCACGAGTGGTCTCTGAAAGACTCTGTAGTGAGAGAGATTTTTCTCAAGTGGGGTCAGCCTTGCTGCGATCTTTTGCTACTCCCCAAAAAAGCAAGTGCAGAGAATACTTCACTCTATTCCCTTAACCAGGCCAACCCAGCAGGGACGCTAGTCCAAGTTTGGCCCCGGGACTTCTGTATGCATTTCCTCCTTTCCCACTGATCTCTCAAGTAATACAGAAAGCTATCGCTCAGAAGGCCTCATTGATCCTCATTGCTCCTTACTGGCCTCGACAAGTGTGGTTCCCCTTTCTGCATCGATTTCTTTTGGAGCGACTGTGGAATCTGGACCTAGTTCCAGATCTTCTGATCCATCAGTCGGGTCAGTTTCATCGCTCCCTCCCCTCTCTGAACCTCACTGCTTGGTTCCTCCACTTCCAACCGTAGCCAGGCTTCCTCAATTATCTCACTCTGTTAGAGATATTTTGATAGCTTCCCATAAATCTTCCACTCAAAAGATTTATTTGAGTAAGTGGAAACGCTTTTCATATTGGGCACAAGGAAAGGACATAGATCCTTTCACCGCTTCCATCCAACTAGTCCTTGATTTTCTTGCTGAACTCTTCCATGCAGGTTCATCTCCATCTACTCTTAAGGTTCAATTGGCAGCTATTTCTAATTTCCATGTGGGTATTTCTGAATCTGCCCTAATGTCCCACAAACTCTGCAAAGCCTTTTTGAAAGGAGTTTTTCTTCTCAGACCTCCTGTAAGAAATCCTCCTTCTCCTTGGGACCTAAATTTAGTTCTTGCTTCTTTGATTCTTTCCCCTTTCGAACCTGCAGCTTCATGTTCCTTAAAGTTATTATCATGGAAAACTCTCTTTCTGGTGGCTATCACATCAGCTAGAAGAATTTCAGAACTTCAAGCACTCAGTTGTCGTTCTCCTTACCTTGTGTTCCATAAGGACAGAGTTTCCTTACGAACTAACCCGTCCTTTTGGCCTAAGGTGGTTTCAACATCAAATCTAAACCAATGCATTGACCTCCCTGTCTTTTTCCCGGAGTATTCAAATAGGTCTGAACAAAATTACACTGTCTGGATGTTCATCGTCAATTAAGGTACTACTTGGACAGGACGAAACAATTCAGAAAATCTGATCAGCTGTTTGTCTCCTATGCGGAAAGCAGAAAGGGACTTCCAGTTTCAAAGGTATCTTTATCCAGATGGCTAACATCTCTGATTACCCTTGTTTATGAGATTAGACACCAAAAACTGCCTAATAAGCCTAAATCCCATTCCACCAGAGCTTTGGCTACTTCTCTAGCCTTCCAAGACAGACTGCCTATTGACACCATTTGTGCAGCGGCTACTTGGGCTACTCCTCACACTTTTATTTCCCATTATAAGTTGGATTTAGCTTCTAGGCATAGAGCTAATTTTGGTTCCACTGTTCTCAGGAGTCTGTTCCGTTAGGCCACCCGGGACAAGGTGCTAGGGACGCGGTCCCATCCAGCAAGAATGAAGGCGAGATAGACAACTTAACATATAGAAGTTATGTTCTTACCATAACGTTCCATGTTAGTTGTCTTCTTCGCCTTCTTCTTAAGGCCCCACCCTCCTTCCCCTGGCCTGGACAGACCTAGAGGAGTTGTGATCGTGACCTCTCTTTCTACCACCTCTTTCTTAGCTATATGCTATTATGCATATTTCTTGTTTCAGGATGTAGGTCACCCTTCTTCTTCCTGTTGTTAGAGGTGGATTCTGTTTTTACAGTTATACTGTTTCTGTTATAAGCTGGGGTTAGCTTACAAACGAGATCTGAGGTAACTCTCGCCTAGCATTGTGGGATATAAGGGGAGCCTCGAGCCGGTGGAACCAACTCTCGAGCTTTTAGAGTGGCCGAGTCGGAGCCGAGGTCGGCTCCGAACCCATCCAGCAAGAAGAAGGCGAGAAGAAGACAACTAACATGGAACGTTATGGTAAGAACATAACTTCTATTTAAAATATTTAGGAAGTTGTATTGAATTCATTTACACCATCATCTAAGGGGAGGGTTTTTAGGATGTTCCAATTAATAGATGATTGTGTAGTAATGAATACTTCTAGGTTAAACTTGGTCAGGTTGCATGTTGTTTTATAGATATGCAAGATGTCTGGTTGAATAGATTTTCAGATAGTCACTTAGAGAGTCTGGCATTGTACCTGTAGTGCAGAATTTGCTATGGTCTGATAGGATCCAATCTAACAAGGAATTTGATATCTTGATACAATGTGTGGGGCTAGTAATTAGTTGTATGAAACTGTCTAGGTTCATGCTAGATGTAGGGGAGTTAGAGGTTATGCCCAAACAATTGATATTGAAAGCACCTAGCAGTATTTTTTCATGTGAAGTTGCCGCGGTCTAATGTAGGATATCTTCCATTGTAGTTGTATTTTTCCCAGGAAGGATGTAAAGGGCACTAATACATATTTCCCACCCTCAAGGCAATTATTACAGACAGCAATCAGTTTATAGCTGATATACAGCAATTAAGGAGGCACACATTAGAACAGGTTTTCTTTCATTTACTGAATGCAGAAACCTGGAAACTAGGAAGACTAAGTAAATGGCATATACAGTGTAATCTGCTGGTTAAGCGAGAGGACAGTATCCTGCTTACTAAGTTCAAGGACTACCCCTTTGGGGGGATGTCACAGCCACTTCCAGCACAGACCAGGCATGTATCTGAGTAGTTGAGTTAATACACAGCAAGGCTCTTCATGTTAAACTTGCTTACATCGCACAGTGACAGTATTCTCAGTGAAAATGTTTGCGAGTTGGACCTTGTGGCAGAGCACCTTTAGTATCTGAGTCAGAGGTGGATGAAGTGACCACAGGCTCGGAAAGGAAAGGAAAGGAAAGAGAAAAGCTCTACTAAACTGTAATACTATACAGTGGCAATAAAATTAATAGCTATTCCTAGTGATGGAGGAAGATCCACGGTGATTCAGAGTAACAGACTATGGGGTATTGTAAGCTGAGAGAGATGGTAAGAAAGTTTATGAATGTAAGGTCAAAACAGGTTTTGCAGGATGTATACTGACAGAGAAGCCACAGTAAAATAGTGTATAGAGCAGATTATCAGAACATAGCACTACACTGATAAACCCGATGTAACACCATCACTTAGTAAACATTAATTGGATTAACCTGTACATAAAAACTGTGTTATATATACCATGATAATAACGACTGAAATTCCATACTTACTTGTTAAAGGACATAAGCTCAAAATACATAAAGCTTATCTGACTTGAATGAAATTGATACAAATACAACTCATACTAAGGACTTTTCATTGTTCTATGCAGTCTTATAACAAATAGAAATGTAGTAACACGTGCCACGTACCAGCACTATAAAGGAGGATAATGAATGAGTAGAAGTAGAGACTAAACTGAGGGGAGATTTAGCAATTCCTTGTACTGCACTGTTGTGACTCAGCAGTGCACTGATATCTTGAGTGACCAGTGCACAAGCCTTTAGTACTTCACTGCCATATACGGTAGTTGTGCTAATGCTTCCTGTTGTTCTGTGCACATCTGTTTTGGCTACTGTATTAGACACTGGCATTGTGCTACTGTGAGTGTCTAACACACTGCCATGTTGCCTATAAATGCACATGTTGTGTCCACAATGTGTGGACATGTACCACATGTCCATTTTTCTCATGAGTCATACCTGTAGAAAACTCATATATTCTGTGGGCAATTATTAGGGTAGAGGTCCAGCTTGGTGCAAGAAGGAGTGCAGAATTGTCCTACACCTTCTGCACAAGAACCACTAGGAGTACCTTCTTAGCAGGTACGGGGACCCACAGGAGTACCTTCTAGGCAGGTATGGTGGCCACTGTGTAAAGTGAATGCATGGCAGCAGCTTGATAGTGAGTTGAATGTTGCCACTGGCCTCCCATGCTTGGGTGTATCTCCGTACATATAGTAACATGTGGAGACACCACCCTAGACCTTCTCCATCAACAATAAAAAGGGTTTGGGGAGGGAGAGACACCTGCTTTTTGCAAGTTGCCTCATGTTGCATTGGCACTATTTTGTAGGACTTGTAGATTCACCATTTTTTACTTCCTCTGCCAGGGACCTGCTGATGTGTCTCTCCTATGTTTCTGTTTTGCAGCAGCTCAGCAGAATGAGGTGAATCTGTTTGCCTGCCAGCCAGAGAAGGGCAGGACTAGCATAATGGTTAAGGTATTTACTTCACAGATACAACATAGTGGGACTGATTCTGACTTCTAGTTATTAGGTAGGCTTGTAAATTATCTGTAGACTGATAGCCCAGTATTTACCTATGAACCCATGAACCTATAAGCAGAGCCAGACTAAGCTCTCTACGCATCAGGGTATGTGCAGAGCGTTGCTGAGGGCTGTGTGATATGACATTACACTGTAACTCCTGTAACTCACATACTTATGTGCTATTATTTGTTTTCCTTTCTTTTTTTTTTCTTCTCCCTATTTATTTTAATTTTCTGCAGGATTAGTCATGGTGCAGGAAGAGATGATACAGTGGCCACCATACCCTTCGGCCACCTTCACACCCACTGCTTGGTCTGCAGTGATGTCTGCATCACTGTAGGGTGATGATGATCACCTTATGGTAGATGACCTGGAAGGTTCACTGGTCCATTCATAGTCACCTTTCAGAATAAGAGGTGAAGATTTCTCCTCTGAGGGTGGTGTGTTGTGGTCCACCTGGGTCATACAATGTGAGATGCAGCAGATGATGTGAACTAAAATGGACAGGTGGCTGGATGTCCAAATTGGTATCCAGTAGCATCTCCTCACACAGCCATAATATTATATATCCAGTGGCCCTGATCATCATGGTACCAGAGGTTATGTCTAGTATTAATAATATCCATGTTGGCAATTGACTTTGGGGCAGGTTCACCTCTGGAGAAGACTGACAGGCCCACCATACCACCTTGTATACCCCATCACCGTGTTCTCCTTCCTTGTGTTTCCCATCCATTGTTTGCCATCCACTCTTCCCTATTATGAAATGCCAACCCTTTGTCTGTCTGTCTGTGTCACTCCCTTATTACACTACTCTTGTGTGTCACCTCCTCCCCAGATGGACTTTGTGTGTATGTGTTTGTTTGTTCATGTGCCATCTACCACCTTCCCTTTACCCTCCTTTCAGCAAGTTATTTTACATTATAGTCAGCACATTCTTCCTTTCTTAAGAAAAAAAGAAAAATGGGCACCTTTCCTGAAAAACAAATTCCCTTTTCTCCTACCCCATCTAACCTTCATGTTATCCTTCTGTATGTTCCTTTGTCTGTTTTTCACCATTTCTGACTGTACTATCTCCCCCTTTCTTCCCAACTTATATAAAGAAGTTCTGCCATTGTGTCCTTCTATGGGCCTCAGGCAATGTGCATGTTGCATCTCTGAGACACTTTGCTGTATATGTGAACATTCATAGTCTCAGACACATGGCTTCGATGTCACATGTCCTTTGGGTCATGTGACCACATTTGTTTGGTTTGTGTTGTAGCACAGTTGCTGGTGGTAGTGTGACTCAAGTCATTCACAGTCCTGCCTGACCTGCTGCACTGCGCATTCCCTACACTCATGCAGACTTAATCCGCATCTGACCACTGACCACGCTACACACCAATATTTCAAACACTTTAAATGATGTAAAAACAAAATAAAAAGCTAAAATTCTCTATGTATCTTTCTTTTTGTTAAAAGTGAAAGTAAGTCTTTTGCACTTTTCATGGGTGCAGTTTACCACACAAAACCTCACATTTCAGCAAGAGATGTAGCACTTAGGACATTTTAGGTGCCAACCCTAATCATCAGTAATTTGCAGCACTAGGTCCCAGTCCACCGCTAGGACATAACCAAGGCACAGACTAGGAACGAACTTGATAAAAAACAAGGATGTCCAGGCAACCAGGAGAAATCGTCTACAGCCAACCAGCATACAAACAGACTATTACCAAAACAAATCCAAGGCGTAAAGAATAATCCAATGCAGTTTATTTGATGAACAACAAACGAAGATGACCTAGGTTTCGTTCAGTAACGAACTTCTTCAGATAACATTCCACAAATAACATCCTCCTTAAATACACATTACCCTGCGCTTAATTGAAACAATTAAGCGTAATTACACTAATAAATTCAATTGATATTGTTAAACACACAGTGACTAGTTTGTAAAAGTAAAACATACTAGTATAACACAACCTAACAAAATATCTAACCAATCATACCTATATCACTCAGCCAAAATAATATATATAAATATACATATAAACATACACTTCCCTATAATAAAATTAATATATCAGTATGATAAAATAATATATATAAAACTACATGTCTAATCAAACGTACAATATAATTCATTCTCATGAACTATTCAAATAAATATCATGTGCATGAAAAATTGATGTAAACAATACCTTTGCGTTCTGTCAACACAAACTATTTTCCTTTTACCATATTACTTTTTAATACTGGCTTAATGGTACAGCACTCATTTAAACCTGGTGTATTACATGCGTCTAAAAGTACCTGCCATTTCAATTCATAAATATCCAAATCATACACTGTGACCCTACCTTGTGTATCATACACTACATTTTGAATAATACAAAATTTAAATTTATGTCCAACATTACCTTGTATGTGCCTGGCAAGTGCATTAGTTGTCTTAAGGTTTTTAATATCTGAAAGATGTTCCCTCACTCTATCCCTAAAATGTCGGGTAGTCTTACCGACATAGAATGAATCACAATCCTGTCACAATACAAGATATACTACATTATATGTATAGCAATTATAATGCCCCATTATTTTAATATTACAAGTATTTACAACAACATTATCACCAGTGCAATAAATGTAGGGACATATAGTACATCGACCACATTTAAAATTTCCTATCTGTCTATATGTGGTCTTTTTCTTAAAACTGTCGTCCCTTTCAAAGTTATTTTTAAAGGATGCGTCTTTTTTGTACACAAATTTCACATCCCCCTGAATCAGGTGTCCTAATTTTTTGTCTTTACTTACAATGTCCCAATTCCTCTGAATAATATCCCTAATGATCGAATAACAATCATTATATACAGATATATATGAGGGAATCTTACTTAATTTTACTTCTTCCGTAATCACGTGGTTAAAATTGCCCAGATTAATACATGTTGAAGTTAATATGGCCTGATATGACCCTATTCTCCTTTTATATGCCACCTCATTAAATATTTTTGCACATAACTGTTCGGGATACCCTCTATTCCGGAACAAGTTAGATATATACTTCAGTTCTTTCACAAATTCTTCATCATCACTCACCATTCTGGCAGCCCTGACCATCTGCCCTTTGACAATTGCTTTTTTCTGATGGTCAGGGTGCCAGCTGGTGTAATGCAAATAAGCATTAGAAAATGTTGGTTTTCTATATATGTTAGATTTCACTCTTCCCCGCATTTTATCATAAGATAACTTAATGTCCAAGTATGAGATTTCTTTCTCACTAATTTCATGAGTAAATTTTAAAAACATAACCGTATTATTAATATACAATAAAAATGATTCCAGCATTTCCCTATTGTCATCCCAAACGATAAATATATCGTCGAGGTATCTTGTATACAGTTTAATATGTCCATAATACTTAGTTTTGAAGATGTAATTAGATTCCCAGTAACTCATAATCAAATTAGCGTAAATGGGGGCACATGCCGCCCCCATTGCCACACCACTGACTTGTTGATAATAGTTACCTTCGTAATAAATATAGTTGTTCAATAACACTATTTCCATGAGATTGACCAACGTATTTATCTTTTCCTGATCATATGGCTTGGTTTCATATAATTGCTCTTCAAGCCATATAAAGCCTATATCTTGGGGTATAGTTGTAAACAAATTACATACGTCCACCGTAATAAACGAATACCCTTCCATCATTTTTAATTCCTTAATCTTCACCAAAAAATCCCAAGAGTCTTTAGTGATATAGGGAAATTTGGTCAGACATTTCTTAAACTGATAATCCAGAAATTGGCTAACAAAACACGTCTTGCTCCTCTTACCATCAACTATAGGTCAAAATTGCAAGTTATCCAAGCCCTTATGAATTTTTGGTATGCCGAATATTCCACTAATAACTGGATAATCATTGGTCATATAATTATATTCATCCTCTGATATTTCCCCTTTGTATAGCATGTTTTTAATTGTTAAATCTATCTTTGCATACGCTATATGTATTTCATTAAGACTAACTTCCTCATATGAGTCTCCTTGCAACATTTCAGTCATATAAGATATATAATCCTGTGTATTTGTTATAACAACGCCATTACCCTTATCGGGTTTCATGATCCTTATATCCGGTTCCTTACAAATATTGTTAAACATCTCATGTTCTTCTTTCGACATATTATAATGTATTTGCTTTTTGTATGTCTTATGAAATTTCCTCATATCATTCTCACTTAATTTCTCAAAAATAGCTATCTTATCATTCATTGGAGGATTAAATGTACTTGATCTTTTCAGCACATTATCTTTTTGTCTATTAATATTTTCACCCTCTGGACACACATTAAACCAAGTTTTTAGATTTAATTTGCGAGTAAACAATTTTAACTCCATAATAGATTTGACCAAGTTCCCCTTCTTACATGGGACAAAGTTGAAGCCTTTTGCAAATAGGTCAACCTGCTTTTCATTCATACTAACCTTCGAATAATTAAATAACTTGAAATCACCAACTTGATTCTTAATAATCTTAGGGTGACTTAACACGGCATACATAGTGTTGTCTATATCTTGAATTTCACCCTGATTCGAATTATGTATATATTCACTAACAATAGACTCTTCAAAATATACCTCCGGGTCAAAATTAATATAAAAATTCACCTTCACATCTAATGACCCACCTTCTGAATCAACTACATAATGTGCAGCATCTTCCTCTCTGTGTATATTATTAAAAAGTGTAACTTGCTCGCCATATCCTAAATCTCCCAATGATACACTGTTGTTAACATATTCATGTGTACTCATATTCATCAAATCTATGGTTTCAGCTTTTTCCATATTTTCCCCTTCATATAACGTCAAACATGCATAGCGTTCACCATTTTGTACATGTTCCATAGCATCACAAGTTTGCAAATTACCAACATTGCTTTCATTAATATCAAATAAACACAAATTGTTTTTATCCATGGTCACGGTATGTTTGGAAACTAAATTAGAATCATAAAATGCATTTTCAAATGCTGAATCTATTGAAACAACATTATCGTACTTTTCGTTCTCGCCTGCCAAATGTGTGCCTGTACCAACAACTATAAACTTACCCATATCCATCTGCTCATCATGATCTAAAGTATTAATAAAACAACTTTGTCCAAAATAAATGTCTTCATGCACGTGTCCCAAGTTAAATTCTGCATAATTCCTTGTAACATCTTCGTGTTCACTCGTTATTATTTGCGTGCTTTCCACCCGTTTTTTTGGTTCACTAAAAAATCTCTTTTGGGTCGAGCTCCAGTTTGTTGGTAATCGGTAATTACGCCACTTTGTCCTGTGTTCTTAAGTCTCTCAGACCTCCGTAGATCTTCCTCCATTTCACCTTCATTATGCGTACTGGTATCGCGGACTTCTCCATGCTCTTTACCGGAAATGACGTCAATCTCATCACTGCTATTGTACACTCGCCCCCTTTGTTTATAGTTGCCATGACAACTCACTGCGGTCTTAGAATGAGGGTAAATGAGTCCCAGCTCATAACTCTGAATGTCTCTATCAATTTTGTTGTTTTTCCTGCAAAAAATATTATCGCAACTCAATTCAACATCTTTAATGACATGCGTATAATTATTGTAATATTGCTCAAATAGCAAATCATTGCTGATGTTGTTATTTAGTTGTTCCAACTCTTCAGTTAATTTTACAATTTTAATATTGTTAAATTTGACCATTATTTCAATTAATTTCAAGCCACAGTTGTTAAAGAACTCATGTAATTCAGTTAACATATCGCTGTTACTTTCACATCCATTCGGATATTTCCACATACGCAAGCCTTTCGGCACCATCCCCAATTCACAGTTCCTAATAAGATAACTGTTCTCTAATTGAGTTCTTTTTAATTTGAAAAGCTTCATCTCAAAGCTTTTAAGCATTTCTTTCATAGGTTTAGTGTCTTTATTAACAACTGCACTTGTTATAGTTCTACCATCTTTAAAAGAGAACGCATTGTTCTTCCAGGTTTCATTACCACACCGTTCCTTCCTGTTCAAATGACTATTGCTAGGAACAGATTCATTCAAACCCTCACCTGTAGAACTCGGGCTAGGTGTAGCCTGTGTAAACGGTAACCCCAAGCTGTCGTTCGTGTCCGTTATACCAGGTACTTGTTCTCTATTTAGCAGTTTGTGTATAAGTTCTGAATGCTCTTTCAATTGTACCTGTATTTGCTGCAGCGCACTCGCTAGGTCAACCGTTTCACCCTCGTTATCCATGAAGACAAAACCAAGGCACAGACTAGGAACGAACTTGATAAAAAACAACAAGGATGTCCAGGCAACCAGGAGAAATCATCTACAGCCAACCAGCATACAAACAGACTATTACCAAAACAAATCCAAGGCATAAGGAATAATCCAATGCAGTTTATTTGATGAACAACAAACGAAGATGACCTAGGTTTCATTCAGTAACGAACTTCTTCAGATAACATTCCACAAATAACCTCCTTAAATACACATTACCCTGCGCTTAATTGAAACAATTAAGCGTAATTACACTAATAAATTCAATTGATATTGTTAAACACACAGTGACTAGTTTGTAAAAGTAAAACATACTAGTATAACACAACCTAACAAAATATCTAACCAATCATACCTTTATCATCAAATAAACTGCATTGGATTATTCCTTACGCCTTGGATTTGTTTTGGTAATAGTCTGTTTGTATGCTGGTTGGCTGTAGACGATTTCTCCTGGTTGCCTGGACATCCTTGTTGTTTTTTATCAACACCGCTAGGACATAACTAAGATTATTCATTCTTTTCAGCAACATTACTACAGGGCAGGACTGCATGCATTTATTCTGCAAATTCTACTCCAGGGATCTCTCAACAAGTCAAATTATTTTCCTAGGGGTGGAGTCATTTCAAGCAGAGGGAACTACATAAATGGACCATTCCTATGAGCTCATAAAATTATTAGAAATCGCCTCCCTTGTACAATGTGGCCTCTTGAACTCACTCATTGATTCTCTACTCACAGGTTCACAAGGGTAAACTGCACTTGGGGGAAATATTACTGGTATTTTTATGAGTAACATTGCACGTAACTTGTTTACCTGATAAGAAAGCACTTGAGAATATAGGAACAAATTATATCAAAGATAAGCAGCAAACGTGTGTGTGTGTGTGTGTGTGTGTGTGTGTGTGTGTGTGTATTATATATATATATATATATATATATATATACACACACATATGTATATAATGTTTATAATGGAGCCTTTGTAGGACATTTTTCCAATACAGGGTTTTGGAGTGAGTTTTCTTAGGATATAAACTGAATACACAAGCTGCACATATATGAGTATTTTGCCATTAGAAACAATTCACAGAGGATCTTTATAGATGTTGATGCTGGTTAATGAAAATAATTTTTATTAGATAGCTTAATTTGTATGCTCTTTGTTTTTTGAAGTGGAATCTTTGATCACTGATTTCTCCACAAAGGAGACCAGCATACAATGGAAAAAGTTGTGCAGTACCTGGTATGTTATTATTGTGTTGTATAAGTCATCATCTGGTACTTGGTTCGGTTCCTTTATCATTGCTGCTGCTGCTGCTCCTGCTGCTGTTGCTTTGACCTGTGGCTCTGGTTCTGGCTCTGGCTTGGACTGCAGTTCTTCTTGGCACTGGTTGACACTCACTTCTTGGAAATCTGCTCGCTGGTCATTAAGTCTCCGACTCTGAGAGCAGGCCAGCATGTCAAAGAATCGTTCTGCCTGTAGTGATGTCACTGAGGCAAAGAAGACTGAAATGACAACATAAATAACAGTGGCATGTATTGAGTTTTCATACAATAGAGGTGTTTGGAAACAACTGTATAGCTTTATAAACTCACATTTGTGTTCATAGAACTGTGAAGTATCTTATTTTGATATTTAATCCTGCTTTACTGTGTTGTCATCACCAGACTTCCCTAACACAGTAAGGACCTAGCTGCTACCCTCATTGTACAGTTTCTACCTGTGAGTTCCTTTATGTTGTCTGACTACTTTGTTTCCTGCTCTCCATGTAGCTGCTGTTTTTTTTTCATAGCCTGCTGTACTTCACAGCCTGATGATGCCGTTCTTCATTAGCAATGTGCCTTTTCTCTGTGTAACTACAGGTGTCATCAATCTCTGTCTAACTACACATATATCATTTATTTTACATCAACTATACCTCACACCGTCTGTTACACTTTGTTCATCTATGATCTTTTTTCTTTTGTATGTATCTGACATCTGATACAGCTACATGTTACAAACTTCCAGTTTACTTCTTGTAATTTATTCTTAAACCTACCATCTACACACAGTCTTGCTCTGCTTATGTGTCTAGAATTGTCTTGAATAAAACTGGTTACCTCCCAATCATATTATATGTAGATCAGTACCTGTTTTTGGTCTTTTGCATCTGTGAACAGTTGTAGAGCCTTTTTTGTGCCACACATCACTTTCTAATATGAACAAATAAAAACAAATGCCATGATATACTGAAGAACCTGTCTTCTTGCTGTTTGTGTATATTCACTCTGAAAACACCATACTTGTTTTTCTTATATACTTCTTAGCCAGTTAAGCTCACTAGACACAAGATCCTGATTTTATGAAAAAGGCATGCAGTAGGTGGAGTGGACACTCTAAACTTGCCATAGGTGTGAGGTGTGCCTGTGTGGTATGAATGAATGTCTGAAGCAAGGCTAGCCACCCAGTGGTGTTAACATTGGTTTCTAGATGATTTTCACTGTTGTAGTGACACCCTGACTCCTGGTGCAAAAAAAAAAATGAAAAAGGGGCTGTGGATGGATGGATGGATGGATGGATGGATGGATGGATGGATGGATGGATGGATTAGAGTACTGCCTGGTTAAATGAGTTGTTCCCTCACATTGTATGCAAGCAAAGACAGAAGAAATAAAACTGAAGACCACAGAATGAAATTTGCTATTGACTAATTCTTAACCCACTGATCTACACTACTTAAATTGGATCTACACTGCTCGAATTGGAAAGGCAGTTGTATTGAGTAACTAGTATTCTCATACTGTAGAGTTACCACATTTAAACCCAGGAACAGAGAATAATGTGTTTTCCCATATGAAAATTCAGACAAAAGGTTAGTCCATTAAGAAGAGAACATTGTTGGCAGATTGTTTTTTAAGTCATTTAGTGCCTTCACAGCAGTGTGTACTTGTGTCTCTTAACACAGATTTTTTTCTGCATTTTTATATCTTTATGGGAAGTGGGTTTCATTGCTACCACTCACCTTTTGTTGGAGGCATTACCTAATACCCATGCACTAAAGCTGCTCTTACCAAAGTTCTCTTACCCATGTTCCATCCTCAAACCAGGCCTTCTAAAAGGATGCCAGTTAATGGATAACAGATCCATGAGGCTGCAAGCCTGAGATCATGAATGCTGCAGGATGTGCAATAGTCTGCAGGGAAATACTCGTAATTCCATCCTGAATGCTAGATGAAGGGATCTATGTAATGATGAAGGGTGTTAAGATAGCCACATGTCTCACAAGTAACTTTTTGATACTGATCTCTGCCAGGAGTTAACTTAGCAAAGTTAGTGCAAACAATAACTGTCCCAGCAAGCCCTTGAATAATTCAAGTATATTTTGTAACTTACCTGCTTACATCAGGAGAAGTTTGGTGACTGTATAAGTTTGGACTTTTTTTCTGCTTGTTCTTGTTAGTTTTATAGATGCCTTCCTTGCACCATGCATACAATCTTTTAAATTATAATTTTCAGTTCAGACTCACAAGAATTTCCAACACTCCCACCCCCTTTCACTGACTGGATCAGAAATGTTACCATTTGTTGTATGGAAGGCATCCCATTGCTGTAGGAAATATAACTTGTATACAGATGGAGCTGTACTGGGTAGTTACCCTTGTTCTTTACCATTGAAGTCATTTTATTCATAGTGATTTGTACCCTCACATCCTCTCAACCAAGATTGATATCAAAGATGTTTAGTCTATATGTATAGATTCTCTAACATAGTCTGATTTTAAGGATTACTCTTTCTGGAACAGGATATACTTTTTTATTTAATCAATTAAGTATGACAGGGTAGAATGTTAAGATAAGGATGTTTAACATATACATCCTATTTGTACAGTCTGACTTATGGTATAGTCCAAAATGAATGATCGCTCTTCCTAACGTTTGATGTTAGCCATATTATTGTTTCAGTTCTTGTACACCAATTAATAAGACAGGCAATGTATATGCTTTATTAAGTATATTAGCTAATTTATTTTATGTATTTACAACAGGCGATGTTCGTAAAATATGTTTTTTTAGATATATACATGAATATACGTGTTTTTAGACAGAGATGATATTTATGATACGACTCATGATGAAAGTTATTAGTTGAGTACTTATAAACTGAATGTTATTTTAAGAAGATACATAATTTTAATTGTAATTGAGTTTAGACTAGTAAGCTGTTTTTATGTAATGAATATTTCAATTTACTTTGACAATCGAACATAAATTGAAATATTGCTTTGATGATGTAATAGTGTTCCTATTGCCTCTCCCTAATATTAAAGGTTTAAATGTTTTGTGGATATTTAGTGAGTTGTCTGAAGAAGCAAGGTTACAGTGGCGGATCCAGGAATTTGCAACAGGAGGGGTGCAGTCTGGTTAGTTGACTGCCAGGGTGGAAGTCGGAAAGTGGGACACTGAGTTTGGTGGTTGTGGAAAAATTACCTTAAGAAGCTCTGACATCATATGTGGAAAGACAGCAGTATACATTCAGTCGTGCATGATTCTGATGTGGATGTGGTAGTAGAAACAGGTAACAACTCCCAAATACACTTTGGTTTCACATACAGGAACACAATGTTATTTTGGGCTCATCATAACAATAAATATGCCAGCCAGTTATGTGATAGTTTTTCAAATTATGTTATTTTGAGCACATAGCTACAATAAAGGCATAAGCCAGTTACTCAATGCTTTAATAAAATACAAACCAATGAATACTGTCATGGCTATTGTACTCTGCCACATGTTCTTGGTCACTGCTGAAAATGGTTCCTGGTCCAGCCCATTTCCTGGCCAAAATACAATAAATAAACATAGGCGACATAATCATCCCACTCTGGCAGTGTGTGTGTGTGTGTCTGCCAACCAAATCTCAGTAATGTCAAAAGCTCCACTTAAATCATGAAAAGCATAGATTGTATTAAAACATAAAAAAACAGTGCCTACTAATAAACTGAAACAAACAAGGGCACCAATATGAATGTGGAACATACAGGAATGTTCACAACACAGATTAAATATTTTAAAACCCAACAATCCCTGGTGTCTGGCAGCACTGACAAAACATTTAAACTTGTATTAAAAGCACAGTGTTTATACTTTCAACTGCAGTATATGCAGACTTACATATCCTCTACATTTTATTTTACACGTGTACAGTTTTAGCTAGGCCGAAATCAAATAGCTGGATACTTTCAGTGTATGTGATACCACACAAAGCCATGCTGAAAGTGATATTCATGTGTAATTCTGTATTAGGCATAGAGTAATACAACTTAGCCATGATGCTACCCTACATTAGCAAAATGAAACATTTAAAAAGAGAAAAATTAAAGGAGTGGTGACTGAGATTATGAATGGTGACCCAGCTCCTTAACACCCCAGAATGACAGTAAAGGTATAAAAAATGTTCAGGTGACAACAATTTAATAACAAGTTGTCTAAATAGCTATTAAGTCTGAAGACTAAACTTCTCTGTCACTTCAGCCTTCTGTAAGTCCTTTTCATGTATCTTGCCACACAAATGTTTTCTTTTCCTAAAAGATTATTTTTTTTCAATCTCTGCCACATTCCTGCCTCTTTTTCTCTCCCTCCTCTCTTTACTAATTTTTGTACCTTCCCTCCATTAGTCTTCTCACCCCTTTTTCTGTCACAAGTGCTCTGTCTGCTTACATTGCCCCTTTTCAGTCCTCTGCATTTTTTTCTTCACTGCTACCTATTCTCCAATTTCCTCCTCTGCTTTCATCTTCCTGCCTCTTTTTCTTAAGTGACCCTCCTTCATGAACTGTTGTATATTCCTTCTCCTTTTTTTTTTCTCCCTATACTTTTAAGATAATTACCAATTGGTTTATATTCTTATATTTCTTTACTGCTTCATTTTTAGCTGTCAGACGTCATTGTCATTTTCATGACTGCTTTTGAAGTTATGACAGTTTTCTACTACTTCTGCATTGATTTATTCAGTGATCCTTTAGTGCTATTAGACCTTCCTTTCTTCCTTCCCCTCTCATCTTCATTTTCTCTCCAGAATATCTACTGTAATAGCCTGAATAATCTTCCACAATAAGTCCTTTATATGCTCTACCTCCTTTCCTTCATGTTATCTTTCCTACAACCACATTGCTAAGTTGCATCTCCACACAACTCACACATTTCTCATTCTCACAGTATTTAGTACCTTGACTCCCAATAATACACTTTCTGTCTCAGAAACTATCCTGCATTTCGCTTCCATTATGTCAGACTTTTTTGCTTTTTACTTCACCTTCTATTCACCCTTTATTCACCTTCAATTCACCCTTTATTCACCTTCACTGGCTTTATTACATTCACATTGCCAACATTCTTACTGCTTCCAGCTCCTTTCATTTTTATAGATTTTGACACAACCTTATTAATTTTCCATTTTTCTTTCTTTACTTATTTCATCCTTTCTTTCTTTTTTCATTCTCTCCCTCCACTTAATCCTTCTCTTTTGTCTTTCCTTTTAGTTCTCCCTTCCTTTTGTTCTCCTTCTTATTCAGCTTTGCTTTTCTTTTGTGCATTCCTTTTTTCTTTTTTCTTTCTTCATTTCCTTTTGTATTTATTTCTTCCTTCCTTCATTCCTGTCTTCCATTTCTTTTATTCTTCCTTATATTTTTCCTTTCAAGCCTCAATTTTTCTTTATTTCCGTTTCTCTTTCTGTTTTATTCTCTTTCTCCTTTATATTCCTTCTTTTTACCTTCCATTTATTTCTGTCAACTTTTTTTTTTATTTCTTTGTTCCTTGCTTTCTTTTCTTCCATTCTATATATATCTTCTTACATTACAATTTCTGTTTTGTTCTGGTACCACACCAGCAATGTACAGTTAGGTATCAAACTTTCTAAAAGCAGTCCAATTTCATTTACTAGTTTTGCAGCCATTTTGTACTGATACATACATCACTCCTCTTTACATCATACACAGTATTTTAATAAAACATTTAGCGCCATCAGTCTCAGAGCAGTACTGTTCAGTTTACTTAAAACTGGACTTTAAACTTTCCCTCCATTTTCCATCCCAGAAGTTTTTTTTTTTACAATTGCATTGTAACAATCTCTGTCTTAAGTTGTTATATTTATTTGCATTCCAATGCGATGCTATCATATCAACCAGAAATGGAAGCTGTAGCAGATAAGTCCAGGAATGGGCACACGTAGAACTAAAATCTAGTTCGGGATGTACTACTGATCAATAAACATAATGTTTTTATTCTAAAATCTTTTATTAAAACAAATAGAATCCCAATATACAAGCTTATCACACCTTTCCCTTAACACTTTCTCAAGTGTTTACACTGCATTTTTAAAAAAGTTAAGTTTTATACTTCACTAAAACCAAGTGATACTGACATTTCCTTAAGCCATCTTGACTTTAAAACAAATTTATGCTCACTTTTTCATTACTACATGAATAATCAAGCCTAAAATTACATATCCATTTATATTCTATTTCTTCCATTTGTGTTTTTGCGTTCCCTTTTCTAATACTTGACCTAAACAATTCTGAAACAGTGAATTCAAATGGATGGGCACTCCCTTCCAAATTAATGTGCTTAAATAAAGAATTACTGACTACAGTTGTATTTATTTCCAACATGTGATCCCTAATTCTGTCTTTTAACCTTCTATGTATTTTTCCTACATAAAAGTTGTCAACATTCTTTACATAATGTCATGTATACTAATTTTTTTTTGCACATGATAAAATTCTTAGCAAAAGAACTGAGGGAAAGAGTCTATGCTGGGACTGAATTAGAAAGAGAAATTCAAGAGGCACTTCAAAAAAAGAACAGATTCAAATGCAATTTAGAGACAAGGAATGATGGCAACAAGTCTGCAGTAGTCCCAAATAGCAATAGTAATAGTATAAAAGAGAGAAAAGTAAGAATGACGATTACATGGAATAGTCAAACTAAAGATGTTATAGGGATAGTTAAGAAGATTTGATAGATACTGCAAGCTTTACATTGTGAAAAAATATAGTTCTTGAAGTACTGAGTTTTATTTTTACAAAAGATCAAAAAAATAAAGCAAAAGCTGTACTATAAAGAACAAAATATGTAAAACAGAAAAAAATGATGATAAATATGGAAGTTTTCCATGTTGGAACTGTCAACAATGTATAGCAAAAATGAAACTATAAATTTATTTACAATAAAGAATTTCATCTGAGACGTACAGAGACATGTGACACACAAATACAAATCCCCAAAAGTGCTAGTTACATTCAAAGTAACAGCACAGCTCACAACAAGCATCTTCTGAAGGGGGTATATATATATATATATATATATATATATATATATATATATATATATATATATATATGGGTACACTTTGTAATTTCGAAATACTGAAATTCAGTATTTCAAAACCACAAAGCTGAAAACCCAACCACAACTCACAACTTCGAAAACACACAACCGCGAAATTCAAAATCCCGTAATTACGCTACACATACAGTATACACATAAACATGCACACAGATCTCCCCCACAACCAAATAAACTCATCTAAACTACATATAATCAGGGGGGCAAGCCCCCCTGCACCCCCCATGTGGGGGGCTGTGCCCCCACACACACCCTACTTATATATTCTAACTTCGAGATTGCATAAACAGAAACTCAAACAGAACTCACACACACACATCTTACAGTCCCTCAAACACACACATAACAGTCACAACACACACTTACACACACTAAACCCCTAACCAACATACTTACACACACAAACTTACCAAAATTAAACCCAAACATCCACACACCGTACCGCCGGAAGCAGAAATTCAAAATATCTGTGCTTTGGTATTTTGAATTTCGTGCTTCTGCCGGTTTCGAAAATGTGAGTCTGCGGCTTTGTAGGTTCAAAATACAGAATTTCGAGATTTCAGTATTTCGAAATTACAAAGTGGACCCATATATATATATATATATATATATATATATATATATATATATATATATATATATATATATAAAATATACATACACACATATATATATATATATATATATATATATATATATATATATATATATATATATAAAAAACAGCTGTACAGAGGAATGACATTGGGGAAGGGAAAAACTAATCAAAACAGTATGCAACAGACTCAGGCAACCATATGTTTCACTCTAACATGACTATGCAATGATTTCTGAACTTGAAATACTTATTCATTTATGTATTCATTTACTAAGTTAGTTTTTTTTAAATTTTTTTTTGGGCCATTCTAAACCCATTTTACCGAGTGCATCCATGGAGAAAAGCTTTCAAAAATAAATCATTAAACAATAATTACATAAAATCTAGATATTAGCAACAGTAATCTCTTACATATGCCATGACATGACCAGATCTGGAATTCAGTGTTGCAAGACATTAGAATGTTTGAATGTTATGAAAAATACAGGCATACATTTCATGCCAAAAAGCACTGGCTCAAGAAGAGGTGTCACCTCAAGCAAAATAAACACAAATGTAATTATTTTTAAACCATATTTGAACGAAGATGAAATATCAGCACAAAACAAGGCATTACAATGTATACAACTTGTATAAGAACTAACCCAACACAACATTATATTATTATATAGATATATTAGACATTATAATAGTAATATTATTTTTTTTCTTTTCTTTTGATACAATAGAAATATTAGCAGCACTGGAACAAAAATAATCTAGATTATTAGCCCCTATCCATTAATATAGCCCTTAACTCCGAAGCCCAGTTTGTGAATCACTTAGATTAACAAGACTCAGTTTCCACCCTTCTCCTTGTTTAGCATTTTCTCCCTTTGCCATCTTCACAGATATTTACAGATATTTTACTTCTCCCTATACCATTACATTATTGACTGATTCATCACAGAATTTCCCCTAGCCCTTATTTCCTACCATTTACTTCACTCCATTCTCCAGTTCTTTTTTCATGTTTGCTACCTTTAGTTCTCTTATCATCTCCTGTCTCCCAAAGCCTGTTCACCCCAAGTCATAAAGCAATTGGGTAAACAGTGAGCAGGAGTCTGGACCAAGCTATCTGTTTGTAGTACCTGCTTAATGCATACTCCTGGAAGACTATTTCTGTCCATCTCATTCCCAGCATTCCCAGGCAGAATAATGGATGACTTTGCACGAGTGTTGATCTTGCCATATGACAACCTATTCTGTGTGTTTGTGTGTATGTGTGTGCCCATCTCTCTCTCTCTTTCTCTCTGTCTCTAGTGATACAGGCCCTTTGTTGATATTCTGAAGGCTTTTATATACAGTGCTCATACAGTTATACCAGTCAATCTGATCAGCTCACCAATACAGCCCAGTATCATTGTATGTACCAATATCTGCACTGTATTGTTTCCAGTTAGTTGCAAGAAAAGTTCATCTCCAGCCTGTTGTCTGCACATCAAAGGATACATTTTTGATTCCTCTAAGCAGGTCCAAAAACTCATCTGTTGCATAATATGTTATCTGTTCCTCTCATAAAATCTAAAACAGTCATTTCAAGATTTTCTATGCACAAGAAAATAGCTACACAAATAAATAAGTCCCCCTCAGAAAAAAATGTAATACAAAATTCAAAATAAACACCCAAGGTAGAACCTACTATTAACAGAATCTATAATAAAAAAATCTCATTCTACCCAAAACTCTCTTGAAGCCAAAAACATTCTTGCTAAACCAAACAAGAAACTCCAAATCCTGATCAAATCAATCAAAGCCAGATATGAGGCAAAAATAGACACCCAGGCAAAATATAATTACAAAGCCTTCTTTAATTATGTTAGAAATCTCAAAAAAAGACAATGCCCAACACTGTGTGGAGCTAATAATAAATGAGACAACATACTCAGATCCAAAGAACATTGCCAGTCTACAAGGGGACAAATTCAACTCCAACTTCACCCCTTCCTCCACTCCAGTATTCCCTGATTAAGTACCCACATCTACCCACCCTCATAAAATCTCTCAAGAACAAGTCCTCAAGGCACTCTCTAATTCCAAGTCCACTATGTCTATGGGACCAGACACGACAGAAGGCTACTTACTGGCTAGCCTGGAAAATTAATTGTCAAATCACCCTGTAGTAGCTATTCAATATTAGCCTTAAAACAGGCTTTCTGCCAGGTGAATGGAGGACAGCAACAACAAGTCTCCTACTCAAAGGTGAAGCTAAAGCAGATACAAGTAATTACAGACCTGTAAGCCTTACCAGCCTCATTTGCAAGGCTATGGAAAGGACCATTATGGAACTTATAAATAGGAATATAGGTGACCTACAGACTCTTCTCCAAACCCATTTCGGATTAGTCAAGGGCAGGGCCAGCCTAATTAACCTGACTGATTTATTTGAAAAAGTCACTGAAACAATAGACAAGGGCGAATCAGTTCACAGTGCCTATCTGGACCTTGAAAAGGCATTTGACCCCATTCCACATTCAGGTATCATAGATGAACTCTCCCAGCTAATAGCTTACTGGATAGCAAATTGTCTTAGAAATTGAACACAGGAAGTAAGGGTGAGTGGCTCTACCTCCACGAAAAGACTTGTCATTAGTGTATCACCCCAGGGTTCAGACCTTGGGTCAGTTAGGATTGTGGCTGACCACATATGTAGATGAGTAAAAACTCAGTCCCATATTAAACTTCCCAGAATCCTTCAAGAGGGCCTGTCCCAAGCAAATAGTTGGTGTGAAAACTATGGACTGAGACTAAATGCCAAGAAATGGATGATTGTATCTATCGGCAAGCATGATTACCTTTAAAGCTACCATAATAACAACACCGTCTGGAAACTGATCCTGTAGTTAGAAATTTGGGAACCTATGTTGACGATGAACTGTTGTTTGATCACCATGTATCCACTATTGTAAAGAAACTGGTATGAGCAACCTTTTTCATCACACAGTGTACATTGAAGGGTATGGGATCCAGATCCAGGAACATAATTTTTCCTCTTGTACTCAGCACTCATTAGGCCAATCATTGAGTATAATGCCCCTTTCTGTTTGTACTTGTCAAAACACTTGTCACAGCTACAATGACCACACAGGGACTCAGAAGGTCAGAACTAATGCTTTAGGAACTGTCTTGGCCACTACTGGCAGCTAGCACAGATTTTGAAACAGATGGGTGCTATGACTGGAGCAAGGCAAGCCAGAAAAATTACTGGTTACAGAATTCTGAACTCACCATTGTCTGATTAGCCTAATTATCATAAACCCGATATAAAAGAATTGAAGTAATCAGAAAAAAAAAGGTACAAGTCTATGGTTCACCTCTCTATGTTCTGCCAATGGCATCAGATTTCATCAAGGAACATTCATAAAATAAAAATAAAATGTCCTGACAACTGCTCACGCCTAGACCTGAAGTGACAGCATATTGTCAAGAACCATGCTCACAGTGCACACATGGGAAACAAATTCTAGTATATTCTTCCCATAAAAAATAGGGGGAGAATGGAACTCTGTGATGGATGATTGGAAGGTTGGATGATGAACAGCTGTCTCTCTGATAGAATCCAATCAGTCAAATGGCTCTCGGCTTTCTCCCCTCTTCTTCATGTTAAAACGGGTGTTCCACAAGGCTCCATCCTTGGGCCCCTTCTTTTTAACATCTTTACTAACCTTCTCTACTCTTCCTGTCCTGGATCCTCACTGATACAATACGCAGATGATTCTACACTTATCACTATTGCTGAATCACCAACTCAACTAAAATCAGACACACAGTCCTCTTTTAACTCTGTAGAAAACTGGCTATCTGAAAACCAACTTATCCTCAATCCAAAGAAAACCAAATTACTACTCTTTCTCCCTAAAAACCTTAACCACATAAAGTCGTCCTTCTCCATACTGTCACAAAATAATACTCAAATACAGGTGGACACCAGTACAAAACTCTTAGGTGTTACTATTGATGATAGGCAATCTTTGATTTACACGTCAATAATTGTATCCGAAAAACACATCTCAAGCTAGGTCTCCTCTATAGAAACAAAAAATATCTTACCAAAACAGCAAAACTAACCCTTGCAAATGTTTACCTCTTACCCACTTTACAGCTCCCAAATTCTCACCAGCCTCAACACTGGACTACTAAACAAGTTAGAAACAACTTATAACAGGATTGCCAGATTTGCTGCCCAAAATTCTTACAAATCCCATCACTGTCTCTCACTAAAAGAACTAAATTGACTACAATTACCCAACCTGCTTCGGTATAATCAGTTTCTGATTATTCATTCCATTCTCTACAAACCCTCTTTCTGACCAACTACCTCATCTCTAATCTCTCATTACCTACCCACTAGATTACTCTGCAGTTCTGAACAAGGCCTACTAAAATCTACAAACCAAGGACCAGAATGTGTCATGTAGTCTATAGCTTTAACCCTTCCAAGGCCTGGAATAGCCTTCCACTAGATATAAGATCCCTTGAACATCCCAATCAATTCAAAACTGCTACAAAAAATACCTTCATGAAAAATGGACTTGCCAGTGTAATTATCCCCCGTAAACACTCCCCTATAACCTTCTACTTTTCTTCTCTCTTCCTTCCCTTCAATAAACAAACCTACTACTTTATCTTCTCCTCTTGGTACATCACTGTACAAACATAACTAGTAAAATATTTCAGCTATGTAACTATTGCTCTATTATGTATATAATATGTAATTATGAATGTATCCCTCTGATGAATGTATTTGTATGTATTTCACTTGCCACAGTTTAATGTATGATACTGTAATGCAATAATGTGCGGTACTGATGAATGTAATGTGTGGCACTGTAATGCAGTAATCTGTGGTACTGATGAATGTATTTCTATATGTATTTAATATGTAAAATTTCTATTTTTTGTTGGAGCTTTTCTCCTCGGGCCTCTGCTGAAAATGGGCGTTTGTAGCCCAGTCGGACAAACCCAGTCAACAAATATAAAATAAATAAATAAACAAATGATTGGAAGATCGTAACGGGATCACATCTGTCTTTGCCTGATTGGGTGCAAAGCTGTACTGACAAGCCTCTGAAAGATGGGATTCCAAGGCAGTGAGTTCTGACACATGACAAGAACGTGACTAAAAAAGAATAGTCAATGTGAGAGTGTTCAATCTCGCCTTTGTTCTTACACATGGGTTCGGAGCCGATCCTCGGCTCCGTGCCGGCCGACTGCAAGCTCTGCATCGAGAAGAAGCTCGAGGACATCTAATACCCACAATCCCCCTCTGCCTATACCTCAGATCTAGTTTGCCACTGCTGCATACGCATCGCTGGAGGCTAGCTCGAGGCTTTTACAGATAAGAATTTATCTATTCTGGTTAAAGTTTTCAAAAAAACTTCTTTAATATCTAGTCATTTAAAGTTAGAGTACGGTGTGTGAGTGGAGTAGAATTCTCGATACCTTAGATTAGTTTAACTTAGTTAACTAACTGGTGTAGAGTTTTTCGGGGCCTACCACCCCTACTTGAATCACTTTTTGACTGAAGAATTGTTGTAGTCTTGCTTTCTTAAGCAAGTGACATCGGACTTTCAAATACCGGATTTGACATTATTATTGGATTGACTTACTGGACTGGACTGTCTCTTTCTCTTCATTATGTCTGAGAAAATAAAATCTGGCTTCAAACGTTGTCAGTGTGGCCAAAAGATGTCGGTCACAGACAACCACAGTTCCTGTGTCTACTGTCTTGGCCCTCTCCACTTACAAGAGGACTGCTCTATTTGTCACTCTTTTAGTGGGAGGGTCATGACAGATAGGCGCAGGAAACTGATGGATAGAGGATTGTTGAAACCCTCTTTCCAGGAGGCTCTGGATGCTTCAGACCAGGCATCCAAGTCTTCGAAGGGGTCGAAGGCGTCGGAGCCAAAGTCATCGGCTCCGAGCTCTTCGGGTCTAGTTAGATCACCGGTTCCACAGACTTCGGGGCCGAGTGTTCAACTGTTGGCAGTTTCCGAGCCTCGAGTCTTGGAACCGGTGACGGAGCTCCCTCCACCGACTCTGCTGAGGTCGGCTCCGTCTTCGATCCCTTCGACTCGTTCTTCTAGGCCCCTTTCCGACACCGATGTGGACCGTGTGGTGCAGAAACTGATGGAGCATACGGCCCTATCCAAGCTTATCTCGGTCTCCTCTCAGTTGATGTCGAGACTTGAAGGCCTGCCACTGTCTCCATCTGTTCCTCCTCCGAGACCTGTCCAGTCTTCGGAGCCGGAAGAAGCTGACCTGATGATTGTGGAGCCCTCGGTGCCAGAACCGTCTTTTTCTCGGTCGGCACCGTTCACCTCGACTCCATCTGATCCGGTACTGGAGTCTCGGGGCCGAAGATCCGTCCTTGGTTCCGGGACCGAGAGTCGGACCGATGTTTCGGTTCCGACGCTCCCTCTCGGGGCCTCGGCACGGATCGACTCGGTTCCGTCCTCGGGGTCGGTGCCTTCGGCTCCTGTTTCGGGGATTCTTCCCATTTCTTCGGAACCGGGAGATGCCTCGACTCGGGATCCGGGGGCCTTCCACCTCATGAGGAAGGTGTTGTCTACCCAGACAACCACATCAGCAGGTACAGCTTCTCCTCCCCACAAAGGACCGTTATCCTCCTCTGCACCCACGGCCATGTCCAAGCGTCGGGCACCAGTGTCTCAGCCACCCCTGGAGGGTGCCCCCTCTTCCTCGGAGGCTTCTTCGGATGCTCCCCACGAAGAAGTCCCTAGGAAAAGACTGTGTAAGAGGAGACACTTGGATTCTCCACAAGAATTCTTGACATCTGATACTGACTTAGATGAGTCAGAAGGGTCCCCTAAGTCACCTTCAGAGGATGTCTCTTTTTCTGACATCTTGGAGATCTTAAAACAGAGAGGTGACTGGCAAGCCCTCCCCCCTTCTGAGGATGAGTCAGTTTTGCTGAAGGCATTTGGTGCCCGTCCTTCCTCCTCCTGGGTCACTCCGCCCTTTGATGAGTTAATGGAATTAATTGCTCGAAGGGCATGGGAGACTCCTGACACGGTGGAACCAGTCCCTAGGAAGCCAAATAAGTACATTACGGCACCACAGGACAAAGCTTACCTCACCAAAGGAGTTCCAGTAGACGCCATGGTGGTGGCAGCGGCCACGAAAAAGGAGATGTCGGAGTCTTCCTCATCTGTCCATCCGCCTAACAAAGACTCTAGGACCATGGACAGATACGGGAAGCGCATTTTCAGTTCAGCGGCTTTCTCTATGCGTTCCCTGAACTATTTGACTCATTTTACACGGTACCCCAAAGGGCAACGTGGTGGGAAAATGTGGTTTCGAAAACCCCAAGGATCTTTCCCGAACACACAGGGTGATGCCCCCTCTAGAGGCAGAGGGGGGGGCAGAGGTGGAAGACGCCGCCCTGGCGGCAGAGGGGGTCCGCAAAACCAAGGTGACAGGGATAATCTCCCTGGCAAACCTTTTCAGCACTCCTGAGAGGAGGCCCGACTGTCCTGCTCTGGAGGCAGTCGGGGTCGCTTAGCTCTATACCCTCAGGCCTGGCAAAATCTTTCTTCAGACAATTGGGTAAAAGCATTGTTACCAGAGGTTACAAAATCCCATTTCTATCCACACCCATTCCAAAGAGAAAACTCCCAGATGTACCACCCCATCTGCGAGACCCAGCAGCTACAGAAATTTCAAAGCTGCTAGAAAAAGAGTCATCCAACCAGTCCCAGCGGACCAAATAGGATTCGAACTTACTCAAGGTTCTTTTAGTTCCAAAGAAAACAGGGGACTGGAGGCCGATTCTGGACCTAAGCCATCTCAACACCTTTGTCAAGAAGGAAAAGTTCGAATGGTCACGCTTCAATCGATCCTTCCATTCTTACGGAAGGACGACTGGATGTGCTCGATAGATCTGAAGGACGATACTACCACATCAAAATGGCCAGAGCGTCCAGGGATCGCTTTGCGCCGGCTGGGAGCCAGTCACTATCAGTTTCGAGCCCTGCCCTTTGGTCTGACTACAGCCCCAGGGTCTTCACCAAATGCATGGC
Source organism: Protopterus annectens (assembly GCF_019279795.1). Taxonomy (NCBI): domain Eukaryota; kingdom Metazoa; phylum Chordata; order Ceratodontiformes; family Protopteridae; genus Protopterus; species Protopterus annectens. Next base: position 628,751,675 of record NC_056743.1, on the reverse strand, counting down.
AGTGGTAGCGTCTCATCTGAGGCGCCTAGGATTCCAGGTGTTTCCGTATCTGGACGACTGGCTCCTGTCTGCCACCACCAGGCGTCAACTGATACAAGCCAGGGATTACACCCTACAACTTTGTACACACCTTGGCATCTCAGTAAATTTCAAAAAATCGTTGCTACAGCCATCACAGCATATCTTATTCATAGGAGCGGAATTAGATACGCGTCAGTTAGTTCTAAAACTTCCTACAGAAAGAATAGTAGCACTTCAATTCAACATTTCCTTCTACTGTCATCCAAAAGTCCCCAGCAAAATTGTTCTGAAAGTTTTGGGTCTCATGGCAGCTTCCCTCATTGCGATACCATTGGGAAGACTGCACATGAGAGTGCTACAATGGCTTCTGTTTGCACAATGGTCATTCCAACAACTTCCACTGACTCACGAAATATTGATAACGAAAACATGCAAATCACACCTAATGTGGTGGTTACAGACTTGCAACCTATCCAGCGGAAGACCATTTGTGCTACCCGCACCGTCAGCGACGATAACCACGGACGCTTCCCTGATAGGGTGGGGGGGCATCTTTCAGGGACAGACAGTCCAAGGCGAATGGACCAATCTGGAGTACAATCTGCACATCAATGTTCTGGAGTTGAGGGCAGTGTTTTTGGCGTTGCAACACTTTGCTCCCCTTCTTCCTCCAGGGACCATTGCAGTTCAGACAGACAACATGTCCATAGTCTGGTACATAAACAAGCAAGAGGGAACCAGGTCTTACCAACTATGCAGAGAGGCCATGAGAATTTGGCAATGGGCAGAGTCCACCGGTCGCTTTCTGATCGCAACGCACATCCCGGGTTCACCCAACGTCATAGCCGACAGGCTGAGCAGAGCAATACTATTGCCTCACGAGTGGTCCCTCAAACAGTCAGTTGCGAGAAGGATTTTTCGCAAATGGGGCCAGCCTACCTGCGATCTGTTTGCGTCTCCAATGAACGCCAAATGCAGGAGTTACTTTGCCCTATTACCCCTCCAGGGGAAGTCCCCAGGACGCTGGTGCACGATTGGCCCCCGGGTCTCCTATATGCTTTTCCTCCATTTCCCCTGATTGCAAAGTTTCTACAGAAAGCCATCAACCTTCAGAGGACTATTATTCTCATTGCCCGTTCTGGCCTCGTCAAATTTGGTTCCCCTTTCTATTGCATCACCGCATTCGGGGACCTTGGATGCTGGACCCAGAGCCAGATCTACTGACTCACTCGTCAGGAGTTCCTCACCCATCTCTAGAATCTCTCCACCTAGCAGCTTGGCTGCTCCGCTTCCCTTTTTAGCCAGGTCGGTTCCCCTTACATCGGCGGTTCAAGATATTTTAGTAGCTTCTCATAAAGTTTCCACTACAAAGACTTACACCAGTAAGTGGAAAGCTTTTGTCTTCTGGAGTCACCTCAATTGGACCCTGTTAGAGCTCCGTTAAACAAGGTTTTAGAGTTCTTGACTGAATTATTTCATGAAGGAGCTTCCTCGGCTACTTTAAGAGTTCAGTTATCTGCCATTTCTAACTATCATGTAGAAGAATGTGGTGCCCCTATTATGGCTCACAGACTTTGTAAAGCCTTTTAAAAGGTTCTTTTCATATCAGACCACCAGTCAGAAGTCCGACATCACCGTGGAATTTAAACCTGTTACTCTCTAAATTGATGTTGCCACCCTTTGAACCAGCTTCAAGTTGCACATTGAAGTTTTGTCATGGAAAACATTATTTCTAGTGGCCATTACATCTGCTAGACGAGTGTCTGAGCTTCAGGCCCTTTCGGTCAAACATCCTTATTTAATATTTCATTCTGACAGAGTATCCCTACGCACTAATCCATCCTTTCTTCCCAAAGTTTGTTCTTCTAGTAATATTAATCAGTCCATTGAATTACCCACTTTCTTTAAGAACCACTCTAATAAATTGGAGTATATGTTGCACAAACTGGACGTCCATAGACAACTCAGATTTTATTTGGATAGAACAAAAGATCACAGGAAATCTGATCAACTATTTGTAGCTTTTGCTGACAGCAGAAAGGGTCTTGCAGTTACGAAACGAACTCTTTCTAAGTGGCTAACTGACTGTATCACATATGTTTATGAAACCTCTGACCAAACATTATCAGCAAAACCCAGAGGACATTCTACCAGATCAGTGTCTACATCTTTGGCTCACGCAGCTCGCTTACCTTTAGACACTATTTGTGCGGCTGCTACTTGGGCTAAACCACATACATTTATCTCTCATTACAAAGTGGACAGGGTTTCTAGGGATAGGGCAACCTTTGGTTCCACTGTGCTCAAGAATGTTCTCCCTTGAGTTCCTCAGGATCATGGAGCTAGGGACGCTACCCATGTGTAAGAACAAAGGCGAGATTGAACACTCTCACATAAAGAAGTTATGTCCTTACCATAACGTTCCATGTGGAGTGTTCATCTCGCTTGGTTATTACACTCCCACCCTTCCCACCCTTAGGAAGAACGTTCGATTTGGTGCCTGGTCTGGAGTATTCTCCTTCTGCTGTTGCAGTATTAGTGTTACTATCATACCCTTGGTATGTTTGTATATATGTACTTATGTATATAGTTTGGCATGTGTGCGTGCTTTTTGTCTGGTTTGCTTGCAAACTAGATCTGAGGTATAGGCAGAGGGGGATTGTGGGTATTAGATGTCCTCGAGCTTCTTCTCGATGCAGAGCTTGCAGTCGGCCGGCACGGAGCCGAGGATCGGCTCCGAACCCATGTGTAATAACCAAGGCGAGATGAACACTCCACATGGAACGTTATGGTAAGGACATAACTTCTTTTTATTGACTATCATCTACATATTAATGACAATATATCTCTGACATGACTGACATGTTTCAGTGGCAGCATGTTCACCATGAGTAACAGCAATGCTGAGACTGAGCCCTGAGGCATCCCTGAAACCAGTACATGGTTCCCTGAAGGAATTAATACTAGAGGAGCGAAGAGGACTTTAAATCAGAAATTCCACAGTAAGCATAACTTGAGACATATGAGGACAGGCAATTGGGTACAGTGAATGCTAAATTACAGTAGGCCCAAACGTGTTCATTAAGAATATCATGATCCATGATATCAGGACACCACTTTGGTTCCTTCAAAGCAGAATATAAAAATAAATACCTTAGGTTTGAATGATTCAATTCCTTGTTCTTCACTGACTCAGTGCTGGTACTCTGCAAAGTTCACACCAGAGATATAAGTGCTTCAGGGAGTGAACTCCAACCAAATAAAATGAGATATAAGTGCTTCAGGGAGCGAACTCCAACCAAATAAAATAAAAGAAGCACTAGCAGCCGTAGGAGTGGCAGAACGCCAAAAACTTTAATGTTATCAACACAAAACACAGTTCCCAAATGCTCCACACAAAACGCTTAACTGTCTCACCACGTTTTTCGTTCAAACTGAACTTCATCAGATGCAGATTAACACAATTAATTAACCCTTTCCTTAAATATAAATTTAAATACCTTTCCACCAATCACACCCTAAATAACACATCTCATGAATATTAATGCTTTCTTTCAAATTTAAAAACTACATACATATAAACTTGCTCGTTGTATTAAAGAATCTAAAATACATAATAAAATATATGAATGTAAAACACATAACATTTATGTGACCTGATGTGCAAAATTTAATATACAAAACTTTAAAACTAGAAGCTAAAACTGTTAAACTAAACATTTTCATTCATAAAAACCTAAGTAGGGAAGCATAAGACAGAAATAGCACTATCTAGTGAATGAATTAAAAACAATTTAAATGTATGCAATACATGAAGTGTTGTATAAAATAGCAATATAAAATGCATAGTATGAAAAGTATGGCAATCTCCAAGTGTAGTACCTCGCAGTCAGTTCTGCGCAACTTTGGGTGTGGAGTGGGCGTTACTTACATGATTGGCAGGGGAAAGTCGAGTATGAGTGACAGTCATTAACACAGACTAAAAACATTACATTAACTAAGTACTGTCACACAAATGATAAAACGGTCTCATAAAATAATAACACGTTCAAAGCGGACCCGGTCACACATTTGGCATTAACATTATAAGCATAATCACACCTTTTTAACAATAACACGTTTGAATCAATAAAGTGGCCCCAGCCACACATTTGACGTTAACATTATAAGCATAATCACACCTGTTTAATACACCCCCTCAGTATATGAAACCACAGACATAATAAAACGGTCCCAGTCACACTTTTGACTGTAACATAGTAACACACTCTAATCAAACAGAATAGCCACAACAATAATAAAGTGGTCCCAGTCACACATTTGACTGTAACATAATAAGCATTATCACACCTGTCTCATACACCCCTCATACACAGCACAATGCACTCTTTAGCTATAAAAGGATGGATTTGTTCCTGTGCCTGCTTGGACATATAAAAGAGTACCAGGATTTGCATGAGCAGAAACTGGGTGGCCGTGCAAATGGTTGAAATTTTGATGGCAGGACTTGAATAAAAAGATGTTTGATTGACTGATATGGTGCATGTGCATACCGTTATTTTTACTGCCTGAATTGCTATTTGCAATGGTTTTCATGAATAAAATTAACGCTACGATGCAAGGAATGCTTTGTGTGCATTTTTATGATTTGACTCTACGATTACTTATGTAAAATACTTTACTTGTGCTTAGCTACGGCAGGAGCAAAATATTTTTAATGTATGGTTGTAATGGTTCAAGGAATCTTGTTATGGAGTAAATGAATAATGTGAAATTGTTCAATCTCGCCGTTTGTTCTTACACACAGGGTTTGGAGCCAATCCTCGGCTCCGAGTCGGCCGCATCACTAGCTCGCATCTTCGAGAAAGCTCGAGGCACAGTAATATCCCATGATCCTCCGGTGCTAACCCTCAGATCTAGTTTGCCACTAGCAGCAGATCACATCGAGAGGCTCGGGCCAGTAGAATTTTTCTATATATTACTTGATATTTACTTCAAATTTTTACATTTTATACTTTTCTTTATAGTGTTTGATAGGTTTAATATCTAGTTGTTTAAAGTAGTTGTAGTCAGGTTGTTACTTAAAAATTTTTAGTAAGGGCCTTAGGCCATTTTTCTCTGTAAGAATTTACAGTACTTAAAAAAAATAAATAAATAATATATATACCTTTCTGTCTTTTCTATTTTTTCATATAGACATATATATATATATATATATATATATATATATATATATCTTAGTGTGCTGTGTGAGTGTTTTTTTTTTACAGTTTTAGATATATATTGCCTTTAAAATATATTATAGAAAATTTTTTTCTTAAGAGTGGTGTACTTTTCTTGGATTTTCCTTTCTTATTGTAAGAATGTCAGAAAAGACCAAAAGTGGTTTTAAAAGGTGTCAGTGTGGACAGAAGATGTCCATTACTGACAACCACTCATCCTGCGTCTACTGTCTTGGCCCTCTCCACTTGCAGGAAGACTGTTCCATCTGTCATTCCTTTAGTGGGAGGGTCATGATGGAAAGACGCAGGAAGTTGGTGGACAGAGGGTTGCTTAAACCCGAGTTTCAGGAGGCCCTGGACAAGGCTGAACTGGTTTCAAAGTCTTCGAAGGGGTCGAAGTCTTCAAGAGTGTCGGAGCCCAAGTCATCGGCTCCGAGCACCTCTTTTCAGATTCGGACACCGGCTCCTATGACTTCGGTGCCGGATGTCGAGACTTTATCTCTGCATGAGGCTCAGGTCTTGGAGCCGGTATCAGAGGTACCACCTTCCGCTATCCTTCGCTCGGTGACGGCTTAGATCCCTTCAACCCATTCTTCGAGGCCACTTTCCGACTCCGATGTGGACCGAGTGGTACAGAAGCTTATGGAGAATTCGGCTTTGTCCAAATTAGTCGAGGTTTCGTCCCAGCTGGTTTCGAAACTCGAAGCTATTCCAGTTCCCGCAACACTTCCTCCTCCGAGACCTGTCGAGTCATCTGTGTTAGGAGTCGAAGAACCGATGATTGTAGAGCCCTCGGTGCCAAAGCCTCCAGTAGTGCTATCGGCTCCATTGACCTCGACTCCTTCGGAACCAGCCGGAGAGTCTCGGAGCCGAAGATCTTTCCTGGGTTCCGGGGGGGATAGTCGAACCGAGATATCGGTTCCGACTCTTCCCCTCGGTGCCTCGGCTCAGATCAGTTTGGATCAGTCCTCGGTGTCGGAGCCCATGGTTCCGATTCCGGAGAAACAACCCCCTTCTTCGGATCGGGTCGGATTTTCGGGTCGGGGCACTGGTGCCTTTGACATCATGAGGAAGGTCTTGTCTGATCAGACACATACTTCATCGGTATCTTCATATCCTTCCCCAAAAGGTCCGCGTTCTGCTTCTGTGCCTTCGGTTCCTACTAAGCGTCGAGACCCAATGCCTCAGAAGTCCCCACAGGGCGACTCTGGTTCCTTGGATGCATCCCCAGAAGCTCCCGCTGAGGATGTTCCAAGGAAACGATTGTGCAAGAGGAGGCACATAGATTCCCCTCAGGAATCTCTCACGTCTGATACTGATTTAGATGAAACAGAAGGGTCCCCACGGTCCACCTCTGAGGATGTCTCGTTTGCAGACATTTTGGAAATCCTGAAGCAAAGAGGGGACTGGCAAACCCTTACCCCTTCTGTGGATGAATCGGTCTTACTGAAGGCATTTGGGGCTCAACCTTTTACCTCCTGGGTGACTCCACCCTTTGACGATCTCATGGATCTTATAGCTCGGAGGGCTTGGGAAACACCTGATACAGTGGAGCCAGTCTCCCGTAAACCAAATAAATACATGACGGCTCCCCAAAATAAAACCTATCTTACAAAAGGAGTTCCCGTAGATACTATGGTGGTGGCAGCGGCCACTAAGAAAGAGATGTCTGAATCATCTTCCTCTGTCCATCCTCCTAATAAGGATTCTAGGACAATGGACAGATATGGGATGTGCATATTTAGTTCAGTGACTTTTTCCATCCTATCGCTCAACTACCTTACGCATTTCACACGTTTACAGAGAGATCTCATTAAGGAATTAGGAGATACTCTCCAGGGACACACAGATGCTGCTGTCTCCGAGAAAGTGACAGCGCAACTTAACACCCTAAATTCCATAGTCAACTCGTCCATGAGGCTGATTTCATACGCAACCGAAGGATCGAGTAGAGCGGCAGCTTCAGCGATTGCCCTGAGAAGACAATCCTGGTTGGGCTTATGCTCCTTTGCGGAAGCCTTTAAGTCTTCCTTTGCCAATGCCCCCTTCGATGGTGCCTCCTTGTTTGGGCCCAAAGTAAAGGAGACTCTCACGAGGTGTGAACAAGAAGGGAAGACCCTGTCTGCCGTAGGGGTCCGTTTTTCCGTTCCATCTAGACCCTACCCTAAAGGGCAACGAGGAGGAAAGATGTGGTTCCGAAAGACTCAGGGATCTTTTCAACACACCCAAAGTGACGCCCCCTCCAGAGGCAGAGGAGAGGGAAGAAACGGAAGACGCCGCCCAGCCGGCAGAGGGGGTCTGCAAAATCAGGGTGACAGAGAGGCCTTCTCTGGAAAGCCCTTCCAGCACTCCTGAGTGCAGGCCCGGCTGTCCTACTCTGGAGGCAGTCGGGGGTCACTTGGCTTTATACCCAGAGGCCTGGCTAAATCTTACATCAGATTACTGGGTAAAAAGCATAGTTACCAGAGGCTACAACATCCCCTTCATAAAAATGCCACCCAACTCCAAAAAACTCCCAGACATTCCACCCAGTCTGCGAGACCAAGCAACCATAGAGATAGGAAGGTTGCTCAAAAACAGAGTCATCCAACCAGTCCCAGCGGACCAAATAGGATCCGGAACTTACTCAAGGCTCTTTTTAGTTCCAAAGAAAACAGGGGACTGGAGGCCAATTTTAGACCTCAGCAAGTTAAATACCTTTGTGAAAAAGGAAAAGTTCCGGATGGTCACGCTTCAGTCAATCCTCCCTTTTCTGCAGAAGGGCGACTGGATGTGCTCTATAGATCTCAAAGACGCTTACTACCATATCAAAATGGCCAGGGCGTCCAGAGATCACTTGCGCTTCCGGCTGGGAGCCAGTCATTTCCAGTTTCGCACTCTGCCCTTTGGTCTCACCTCAGCCCCCAGGGTGTTCACCAAATGCATGGCAGTAGTAGCGTCTCACTTGAGACTAAACGGATTCCGGGTGTTTCCTTATCTAGACGACTGGCTCCTTTCCGCCACCACCAAGTATCGTCTTCTACAAGCCAGGGACTACACCATCAGTCTTTGCTCTTCACTAGGCATAACGGTGAATTTTGGAAAATCTGTCTTATCGCCGTCACAGCATATCTTATTTATAGGAGCACAGCTAGACACTTCCCTGAAACAAGTTACTCTCCCCCCACCAAGAGTATCAGACCTCAGGCATCAAATTTCGCTCCTTCTTCACAAGAGAGTCCCTGCACGACAAATATTAAGAGTGCTAGGCTTGATGGCAGCCTCCCTTCTTGTAGTTCCTTTAGGCAGGATGCACATGAGGATTCTTCAATGGATGCTATTCGCCCAGTGGTCGTATCTACAACTTCCACTGTCTCACGAAATCTTGATCATGAATTCTTGCAAGAAGGATCTCTTGTGGTGGATACACAGTCAAGAGCTAACACTAGGACAACCCTTTGTTTTACCCAGTCCGGTAGCAACTCTAACCACGGACGCTTCCCTGATAGGGTGGGGGGATTCTTTCAGGGACAAACAGTCCAAGGTCAATGGTCCAACTTGGAGTACAATCTGCACATCAATGTTCTAGAGCTGAGGGCAGTGTTTCTAGCGTTGCAACACTTTCACAAGTCCTTACCTCGGGGAACAGTGACAGTTCAGACAGACAACATGTCAGTGGTCTGGTACATAAACAAGCAAGGGGGAACCAGATTTACCCGTTATGCAGAGAGGCCCTCAGAGTTTGGCAATGGGCAAAGTCAACTGGACGCTTTCTGATAGCAACGCACATCTCGGGGACTTCCAACGTAATCGCGGACAGGTTGAGCAGAGCCATCCTGTTCCCTCACGAGTGGTCCCTCAAACCTCAAGTGGCGGAAGAGATCTTCCGCAGATGGGGCCAGCCTTGCTGTGACCTGTTTGCATCCCCATTGAATGCCAAATGCAGAAGCTACTTTGCCCTGTTACCCCCTCCAGGGGGTGTCCCCAGGGACGCACTGGTATATGATTGGCCCCTGGGTCTCCTTTACGCTTTTCCTCCTGTCCCACTAATTCCCAGGTTTTTGCAGAAAGCCAAACATCTGGACAGGACCATAATACTGATAGCCCCATTCTGGCCTCGACAAATCTGGTTTCCTTTCCTTCAATCTCATCAAGTGGAGGAACCATGGATACTGGACCCGGAGCCAGACCTGTTGGCACATTCGTCGGGAGTTCCTCACACCTTCCTCAAGTCCCTCAAACTGACAGCTTGGCTGCTCCGCTTCCCATCTTAGCCAGGTTGGAGTTACTATCCCCTGCAGTACAACAAATTATTGTATCTTCTCACAAACCATCTACAAGAAAATTGTACATCAGCAAATGGAACCGTTTTGCGCACTGGGCCTCCAAACAAGGTATAGATCCATTCGGGGCTCCAGTACACAAGATACTAGATTTCCTCACCACACTTTTTCAAGAAGGAGCATCAACATCCACTATAAGGGTTCAACTGGCCGCTATATCCAATTTTCATATTGGCCGTGAGGATGGTTCTCTTATGTCCCACAGGCTTTGTAAAGCCTTTATGAAAGGTACTTTTCACCTCCGTCCCCCCTTTCGTAATCCAATAGCCCCTTGGAATCTTAATCTCATGCTGTCACAACTCATGTTGCCCCCTTTTGAACCAACAACCACAACTCCGTTAAAATTTATTTCGTGGAAAACAGTTTTTCTGGTTGCCATCACTTCCGCCAGAAGAGTTTCAGAGTTACAGGCTCTATCTATCCGACCCCCGTACATGATTTTTCATCCAGATAGAGTAGCCTTGTGCACCAATCCGTCCTTCCTTCCGAAGGTTTGTTCGATTCAGAACATCAATCAATCTATCGAACTACCTACCTTCTTTAAAAATCATTCCAATAAGCTAGAATACACATTGCACAAGTTGGACGTTCACAGACCACTAAGATTTTACTTACATAGGACAAAAGAGTACAGAAAGTCAGATCAACTATTTGTCTCATATGCTGACCAAAGAAAAGGACAGGCAGTAACGAAGGTTACCTTATCCAAATGGCTCTCAGATTGCATAAATTTGGCATATGCTGAATCCAAAAAGCAACTCCCTTTCAAACCCAGAGCTCATTCTACAAGGGCGATTGCTACCTCATCAGCCCATACCGCTCGTTTGCCTTTAGATACCATTTGTGCAGCGCCAACTTGGGCAAAACCACATACTTTTATCGCCCACTACAAGCTAGACAAGAGCTCCAGGGACAGGGCGACGTTTGGTTCCACTGTACTCAGGAATGTTCTCCCTTGAGCCACCCGGGAAAAAGGAGCTAGGGACGCTACCCGTGTGTAAGAACAAACGGCGAGATTGAACAATTTCACATTAAGAAGTTATGTCTTACCATAACGATCCATGTGAATTGTTCATCTCGCCTTTGTTCTTACATTCCCCCCCTCCATCCCCCGTCCTACGGTCTGGGAGAACGGTTTTCAACTAGATTCCTTTTCAGCCTTTTCTAGGTATGGTTGGCATGTTATTGTGCATTAGTAAGGGCATCTTTTATCCTATACTTGGCAGTAGGGTTCCAGACACTTTGTAATATCTGTTTATAAGTGTTCTAGACACAGTTTTTAAAAAGGGATTCTTCTGGTATAGCAAACTAGATCTGAGGGTTAGCACCGGAGGATCATGGGATATTACTGTGCCTCGAGCTTTCTCGAAGATATGAGCTAGTGATGCGGCTGACTCGGAGCCGAGGATCAGCTCCGAACCCCATGTGTAAGAACAAAGGCGAGATGAACAATTCACATGGATCGTTATGGTAAGACATAACTTCTTATTCATGCAGGCGTGGGCTGGACATATGGTTGGAGGCGTGATCGGGGCGGGATTTGCTACTGCGCATCCTGCGAGGTACTACACTTGGAGATTACCAAAAGTATAATATGCAAAGTTGTTTCTGACAAATACTCAGGTAATAAGTCTTACTTTTAAAAATTTTTACACAACAAAGGATTTTCCCAAGCTGTCAATAAATACGTCTAACGTAGCTACACTGGAGATGCTGTTGGAGGAGCAATTGAGGAGCATTAAAATGTCACCTGACTACAACCTCAAATCGCATCTCTGAGGAGTCATTCGAGTCTGGTGACAATCAGGGTAGATCGGGGGATTTAGACGTGAGAAAGAAAATGCACTTACTGATGCTGAAACTGAAAAATGGACATTGCATTTTCTTTTCCATGGCTCAGAAAATGAAATGGTACATTCAAACCTGGGAAAAAAAAACGAACAGCATGCGTTCAAAAGGGAAAAAGGGGGTGGCACGCATCCCTGTGCCCATGCCTAAATCCGCTACTGGGTTACCCTTGTGAAAGTGCTTACTGGATTATTTAAAATACAGTTTTTACTCTGGCCGTGTACTGGTTCATGTTTATTTTTGTATTGTTGCAGGAAATATAACTTGTATACAGATAGAGCTGTACTGGGTAGTTACCCTTGTTCTTTGCCATTGAAGTAATTTTATTCACAGTGATTTCTACCGTCACATCCTCACATGGGGTTAGTAAAGGAGTGTGTTTTCAGAGTGGGGCACATGCCTTGCCGAGCTGTAACTGCTTCTGTTCCCTGTTTCCTGAATATCATTTGCCTTTTGGCACTCTTGCAGATACATTCCAAACTTACACCTGGTGCTCCCCCGTCCCAGTATAACCAGCCACACTGATTCACCAGACTGCTGTGTCATTTTCACAGCTTTGTGCAACTTTCTATATCCTAGAATTCAGCAAAAATGAGGCAATGGCATAAATGGCTCTCCCTACAAGGGCATAAAATATTACTTGCTTCTAATGCCTTTAGAGTTGTATAGATGTGGTCTTCTGCAGATCATAGATAGAATATTTTGTGGAGGAAGATGAGTTATATGGGGAAAGTATACAACCAGTTTAATGATGTCATATATGGGGGTTCTAAATGTGGGCTGTAAGGAATGTCTTCAGACAAGTCTGTAAAAGATTTTTTTTCGACTTTGAGTACAGTGTTAATATTTACAGTAATTCTGAATTATATAGCATCATTGCTGATGTTTGTTTTAGTCAAAAGTACATGAATATCTATTGGAAAACTGAAGGAAAATGTATTTAAAACTGAAAATAGACTGCTTCTGCTCCAAATGCAGAATACTCCTCTCAGGATATTACACCATTTGATAAGCATGCCAGGTTTTCCTGTTCATCACAGAGACCTATTTCCATAGTACAGCTGTTTTTTTTTTTCACTTTATTGTTCAACAAGTAATTGCTGCTGGCAGGAACTGTGTTTTAAAAAGAATGTCTCATACTGACTTGAGGTCACAAGAATTTCTGAATTTCTATATTTTGAAGCCTGTCCTTGACCTAGCTATTCTACAAAAGTATCACAAGATGGCAGCACAAGACAAGTTGAACAACAAGGGATTTTCCTTTTGTAAACATTTCCAGTTGTATTTTTTTCTTCTGAAGTTAGAAAGTTTTACCAGAAATTGTTTGCTCTACTGAAACAGCTGATTTTCAGAAGCACTGTATATCCTTGGTACATAAAAATACCTTCTCCAGATTTCCTGATTTAGTGTATCATATACCTGCCAAATCTTGAGTTATCAGAAAATTCAAAATGGGTTGCTTCACCTTTTATTTATTATTTTTTTTACTATTTGTTCACCAGGTAAGTGGACTGGTCTATTGCCCGCTTCTAGCAATGTCCCAAGCTGGAAGAGCAGAAAATACATCTATGTCTTTCAGTCAAAAATACTAAATACAAAATGACTACATAGTAAAATTCAAAACGTGGTAAGAATGATTGCAGTCCTTCCTAACTCTTGCATTTGATAGATTTGTGTGCTGAAATTCCATTCCAGTTATTTGAATGTGTTCCCTCAGAAGTTCTGATCCATAAAGGATTAAGTGACAGAGTTAAAAATAATCACACCATTTTAAAGATAATGCATTGACTATCTTCAGTCAGATGCAGCAGCAACTGGCTGCAGAATTCCACCTTACCCTACAGCTCAACAGGTACACATCAGCTGATAGTACAAGGTCTGTCTTCATCTATATGAGTTTTGTGATTACGCTTGATGCAAACTGATAACATAAATTAACTTCCGAGTCAAGTGAGTACACATCATACAAGATCTTGTACATTTCAGAGTTCCATTTTTGCATGACATAGAAAAAGAAACAGAATCTAGTGAGATTAGGTGGAGACATTATGGATTCTAAGTTTGGACAGTGCAAAATAGAAAAGTAGGACTTTTAAAAATTCTTTTTAATTTGATATAAAATGACGTTGTTTTACTCATGTGGGCTGAGAGTTATACATTAGGAATGCACATCCTGTCAAGGAATTATGCAAAATTAACCTGCATTCTAAAGTTTATACTTAATGTAGTTGACTGATCAGTTCACACTGCATATCTCTCAGCATTATATAATATGTAATACCATCACTCCTGTGGTAGGACATAGTATAAAGTAAAGCTGCAAGCTCTGATCTCCTAGGAATGTTTCACATTGTGACACAGACATAGAATAATTTGCTGCAGTTGTACCAAGGTTCATCTCTAATATAGCAATAACTATATTTTTATCTTGTGAAAAATTGTTATTGTATAATTACTACATCTGTGACTCAGTCATTTAGTTGGCATCAGTCTGTATAGTAATTGAATAACTGGATGCAGTGACTAGCTCCAACTGAACTGTTGTGATAGATGCAGTGTACTGCAACCATTCTCATTTTACATAAGCTGAAACACTGTGCCAGGCCTGAATTCGCAGGGCAAAACTCCTGTCCCAACTGTTTATTATAAACTTGAAAACAGTGCACCCAAATAAGAATTTTTCTGAATGGAAAACAGACCAAATGCAGTGTATTGCAGCATTTCTGTTACTCAGATTAACTTATGATTTATTACGCTATTATCTAAATCTCCAACGGAGGAGGTTGACACCTTTGCATATCTTGCTGTTAACCATGAACCCTTGTCCCTTTCTGCTGCTTGCATGGTCTGTAATATGTGGAGCTCTTGTGTACTGGTGTAATATTGATGGAATATTGTCATCCCTCTGTTTCTTGTGCTTGCCTCTGACACGTTGCCAATGCCCTACACTCTGTGTGAAAAAAAATGCATCAACCAACAGGAGAACTTGTTGCCACTGGTCCCAGCAGTCAGTACCATTGTTTTGCTCTCCATGTCTTCAGCTGTCTTTCATTTAAAGGACATTGTACTTTGCTGCCTTTTTGGTTCATCTCTCACCTGCTTTCACCCTTGTTGGTTACCCCTGCCCAATTATATCTAATGCCTTCAGTCTGAAGACAGCACCTTCTCCCATCCACTTTGTCAGCAGCTTTGTCTTGCAAATTCTCCTCACATGGGCTTTCTGTAAGGGCAGGGGATTTCCCTGTACTGACAGCTAAAATGCAGCCTTATTTGTTCCCAGCTGCTGCTGTTTAGCTTCACTGTGCCTTATTTGGTCTTAATTTTACCGTTTATCTCCTTTTCTGCTAAAGACAGGTTATCTTATTGTTTTGAATACCCACTGCACTTTCCCTCAACGATCTTACCCACTTCCTAGTTATTATAGCAATGAAACTGCATTTTCCTGCATAAATTGCATCTGTGATTGTTAACTATAATCTCTGATAATTACTGTGATTCTACTGTAATGTTCAATGCATCTATATACAGTAGAAGTAAATTTAAACTCAGTCGTTAAGTTCAGAACACTCACTGAAGCAAAATCTCACCTTTGAAAGTAGTAAATAGAAGAAGAAATGCAAGTAGTGGCTAATGAATGCCCTGGCGTAATGATGTCAAATTCCATTTAATTTTGTTTTTCCCAGTACTCACATTGTGTATATTCTGAACCTTTCAATATTTTCCTGCAAAAATTGACACTTTGTATCCTTGCTCTTCTTCTTCTTCAAGGTCTTGCTTATTCATCTGTTGATCTCTGTTGCATGTGCTGTGTAACTCAGTTGGGCTTTTAAATATCTTTCCTTGAATGTTAATAGGCCCATGTGCTCTGTGCATGTCTATGCAATGAAATTCTGAGAAAAGAACATGAATAACTACTATTAGTTACTACTAGGTACTAGTCAGTACTAGGCAAAAAAAAAAAATGAGCCCCTATTCAATGTGTCCAGTGTTATCAGGGCTGGTGTTAGAATTTTGGGAGCCCCAGCATATGTCAAGTTGAGGGCCCCCAGGACACTTCCGGTCTGTTACCTGTTGCTACCACCCCTCCTATGAACCTTTTAGCTCATACTGCTAGAAGTAGTTTGCACAGATCGAACAATAGCTACAGTGATCTTACAGTAACACAGGCCTCTGTACTACATTATGTTGGCCTATCTCACAGAGGGACACTCACAGTTACTGGCATTTAGTTGCAACAATGATAAATTACAACAACTCTATGTACAGGAATCAACTTCTGTGAAATGGTGCCCTAAGCACTGCCTACTGTTTCACCCCATTCCCCCAAACACATATATTTCTTGCAGTGTTCCCTGTCTTCTCCTCCTATCCATGCCCTCCACAGCATGCAACATTTTTCTTCCTTTTCTCACATTTTGCCTTACTCTTTAGCTTTTACAAAAAGCCATGACTTTCTATATACTCAGAAGTGAATTTTTAATTTTTTTTTCTTTTTACGCAATCTTTTCATTCCAAGATGGCTTGAAATGAAATTATTAAGGAAGGAGATTAGTTGCTGTCCAACTTTAGTTTTCCATGCATTCTTTTAACACACTTTTTCTGAGCAAGACAGCACAGTAGTAACCATTTAGGAAATAAGTCAGAAGCCATAGGATTAGAGATGTCTGTGACACATTTTAGAGCATTTTGCAAACCTTTTAATCCAACAATCCAATCAGAATTTCAAAGAAGACATAAATTGTTCCCAAGGATTAATGTTAAAAGCTGACAAAATAGTAGCTAAAAAAAAAAAAAGACAGTTGTTGCGAGGATATACAAATTCTGTCTGGGAATACTGCCTGCCCCCCCCCCCCCTAAAAAAAAAAAGGCTGTCACTTCCTGTGCACCCCTCTGTTGTTAGGATGAAAGAAGAGTTCAGATGGCCACAGTCATGTATTTCAATTGACTGCAGTCATACATGTACATAGCATGCCTCTTCACTCCTAACCACTAACCCCTAAAGGCAACAGCATATATACACGCCTGATGTGTGGTTGTGAGGAAAGTGAAAAAATAATGAATGTTAAGTTGTCAATCTCGCTTTCATTCTTGCTGGATGGGTTCGGAGCCGATCCTCGGCTCCGACTCGGCACTTGCTTAGCTTGAGAACTCCTTTTACCAGCTCGAGGCAACCCTATATCCCATGATGCAAGGCGGGACTACCTCAGATCTCGTTTGCCGCTTTGCGAAGAGGTCTCTTTTTTGCCAGCTCAGGTAAGTTTGAATTTTCAAACAGTTTAGTCAGGGTTTTGTCTCTCCCTTGTTCCATATTATAGTGTGTAGTGTTTCCCCATATAGTTAAAAACTTTCTAGTTATTGTAAAGTTTAATTTTTTCAGTTAGGCCTAGGCCTCTTTTCTTAATCCCTATCTGTGTGTGTGTTGGTTGGGATTAATTGTGTGACTGTTTGGGGTGTGTGAGTGTTATTTTTACTTGGACTATGTCTAAGGAAGGAAAGGTCTCAGGCTTCAAGAAGTGTGACTCGTGCTGTCAGAAAATGTCTCTGACAGACGGTCACACTTCTTGTGTTTACTGCCTGGGGCCTTTACACCTGCAGGACTCCTGTGCCATATGTCACTCTTTTAGCCAGAGAGTCCTGCAGGAGAGGAGGAATAAGTTGATACTAAAGCCAGAAGGTTCACCCACTAAAACTGGGTCTATGACAGGAATAAAACTTCCAGCTCTCCACGTTGCTTTAAAACTTCTTAAATTTATTAAATAAAACAAACAAAAGGTTAGCGCTTTCACGTATATTACTATACGCTTCTTCAGACAAATTAGATATGGAAGCAACTGCTTATTTATAGAGGCATAGCCAGTGAAATTAAATAATTAATCAATTAGAAACACAATTAGGAATCATTAATACATTGTGATACATTCTAAGGAGAGAATGCTTTTTAAAGATGTAGCATTGAAATACGATGTGAAACTTTTCATACAGCCTAAATATATTCTTAAAGGCAAATAAGAATTATTTAAAAATATCAGACTTAAAAACTAGTTATTTAAAACCACATTATCTTCCTTGTCCTTTACTTGCAAAATAATGTTACAAGTTTATAATGCACTTAATTAATAATTCCTTAGAAACTTTCGGGTAGTTATTATTGTAACCCATGAAAGTTAAGTACAAAATGCAAGGAATACTTATCAACATACTTTAATATACAAATATAAATATATAAATATATATGAACATAAATATATAAATATATAAATAGAAATGTATGACCATGCTGGATGAATAAATTAATCAAGTACAAATATAACCATATGAATATATATAAATATATATGAGTGCATTCATATAATGAAATTAAATAAAATATTAAATAGGATGACTCCAAATGGTTGAGCCTTCAAACTAGTGAAGATATACATTAAATATTTTGTTAATAAGGGTGAAAAAATATATGAAAATATATAAATAAAGAACAATTCTTGTAAAAATATTTAAATATATTTTCCCCGTAGTGAACATATAGGGGGTGCACCCGTATACTATAAAGAAATTTTAAAATGTCAAACAATATAAATAACTTATAAAACTATTTCAGTAAAACCTAAAACATAATTAATTCTGTCTTTTAACCAACTATAAATAGTAATATAGTGTAATGAAAAGTAAACTGCTGAGGTAGTCTATATAAGCAATATTGAAAAAACACATACTTGAAAAACATAAAACCTTAAATATACACTGTAATGTCAGGTATTTAGTATAAAAAAATATAAGTAAATGACATTGACACCTTGATTAGTATGGATAGAATTTAAAGCATAGAGAATGTCTAAGTTTATAAAATCATCTTCGATTATTCAAAACAGATTTTATAGTAACATAATTATTCAAGCCTGGGTAGCAGTGTCCCCTAAGTTTGAAAATCCAGCGTAATTCTATTGATTCAAGGTTATTCATGTAATCACCTCCCCTGTCAGTAACTTCCACTATCTGTAACACTCTAAAAACGAATGAATGTGAAGGATTACTTATTATGTGTTTGGCTAAAGCATTTAACTCATTTTTCTTATTTATATCGTAATTGTGGTTATATATTCTGTTCTTAAGTTTTCGTTTAGTGAGTCCTATGTAGAATGCTTCGCAACATTCACATGTAGCCAAATAGATCAATCCTGTGGTGTCACATGTGGCTCTAAACTTTGGTTTAAAACTATAGTCAAGTTCTGGATGTAGAAAGATTTGCTGTTTGCTAATAAATTTGCAATAATTACAATGTTTGCAGGGGTAGGTCCCAAGTGTAACATTCAAGGGTTGTTGGCTTAATGTTAGTTTAGGTGTTCTATCACATAGTAGGGATTTTAAGTTCCTGTTGCTCCTGTACACTATGTGTGGATTACGGCCTACTATCTTTCTAGTAGATTCATCAAGTAATAGTACCTTCCAGTTATTAGACAATATTTTCTTTATGTTCAAAAAGTCATTGGTGTAAGTAGTGATAAAGGAGACTTGGTCTTTGTAGTTAAACCTATTTCTTTTAACAGAAGATGTAGCAAAATGGTGAATTGTTTCAATATTTGTCAAACTTTCTAATGGTAAAATTTCACTTTTAACTTCAAGTATTAGGTCTCGATCATACCCTCTTTCTAAGAACATCTCTACCATCTTGATGGCTTCTATTTCCAAGTCTTCCTTATTCATACAAATCTTACTCAACCTGGTAAATTGACTTTTCAGAATGCCCTTAAAAATGTGGCGCGGGTGCATACTATCGTACTTGAGGATGGTATTCCTCCAGCATTCTTTCTTAAAAAGAGTTGTTATTAATTTACCATTCCTAATATTAATGCTAACATCCAAGAAATTAATAGAGCTGTATGAGGTTTCAGCAGAAAACTTCAAGAAAGTAGTGGTAGTTTCTAAATAGTCTTTAAAAGAATCAAATTCCTCTACTGAGCCATCCCACACAATTAGTATATCATCTACAAAGCGTTTGTAAATCAAAACTTTTTGAAATAGTGGATGTTTAAAGACGAAATTCATCTCCCAATGATACACAACCAAGTTGGCGTATGTGTTTGCACAGGGGGTCCCCATGGCAACACCACAGGTTTGTAGGAAAAGGTGGCCCCCATATGCAAACACATTGTTGTTGAGTACTAAGTCCAATAATTGACAAATTAAAATGTTAGTATTTGCACTTATGTTCTCATCATGTTGCAATAATTCACGTATGGCTTCTACCCCTGTGTCATTTGGGATTGATGTAAAAAGGCTCTGAACATCCATTGTAACTAGTAGATGTTCATTATTTTTGAATTCTGTATTTAACGTTTGTAGATATTCAATAAGTTGGTATGTATCTTTAAGAATTGTGGGGATGGCATCCACTATCGGTCTTAAAGTTTTTTCCAGATAATTTGATACATTTTCTGTAACCCATTTTGCCCCCGACACTATGGGTCTCATTGGTGGGGGTAAGACTCCTTTATGTAATTTCGGCAGTCCTTTAATTACAGGAATTAATGGATTATCTATAGAGAAATATTCATAGAGACTATTTGATATTTGATAACACATGAGCATGTCGTATAAATCAGCTTGAACAGTTTTAATTATATCAGTCAATCTTATATTGTCAATAGAAATATAAGTAGTATCAGCATTCAACATGTCATGCATTAATATATCATAATTAGCTGTATTAAAAATGGCTATGCCTCCACCTTTATCTACTGGTCTAAAGGTTAATAAATTATTAGTACTAAAATTAGATAATGATTCCATCGTGGCACTTGTCATATTATAAAACATACACTTCTTCTTGCCATTGTAAAAATATTCATAAAACTCTGTTTCACATAGCTTAATGAAAGAGTCAATATGTGCTGGCATAACTGGTGTAAATGAACTCTTCTTCTTGAAGGTAGGGGCGTTAGATACATTCTTGGCAGCGTTAATATCATCTTTAGAAAAAAGTAGTTTCAAACACACTGAACGTGCAAAAGAACGCAAATCAATTAGAATGTCTGATAGCTTGCTTCCCTTTGAGGGAATGAATGAGAGACCTTGATTTAATAAATCAATGTCACTGGAAGTCAAAACATGGCTAGATAAATTAAAATAAAGTGGTCTTACTGCCTCATTCTCCTGCTTTGATAGGAGTTCCCGTCGCCTGATAGCTTCCGTTTTCTGTTCTCCCAGCTGTTTCTTCTCCCTTTCACAAACGACGGTTTTCATATGGGAAAAGGTAAAAAAGTGTTGTCATCACGCCTTTTACTAATCGCCCCTGTGCTATGTTGGAGCAATTTGGCTGCTTTGTTAGCTTCCTGGTTAGGGAGCGGTGTGGACATAGCTCCTGTAGCGGTTATTGAAGAAAAAGTTTCAGGCGGCGTGGTGAATGTTTCAGCTGATGTATCTCTATCGGAAACACATGCTTGGGTTGGAAAACCAATGGGACGAGATGCTGTAGAGGCTGTTAAAGTGCTGTCTAGTGGCGGTTGATTTAAATTAGACTGCTCTCCTGCATGTTGATTCTCTGATCGCCTCGGCCAAACAAAGACGCAATTGGTAGAAAAGTCTTTAAAACTGGGTCTAGTAAACCTTCCAAGCCACCCAAGGTTCAGGCTACAGCTTCTAAGGCTTCCCCGGTGGCTCCGACTCCTTCGGAGTCGAGATCGGCTCCAGCCGGAGCCGATCTTTCTTCTTCTGAGGTGGTAGTGTCGGTTCCGATCGGTTCCGACACTCAATCTACTGTTGCCTTGTTGGCTCCGGCTGGAGCCGACATATTATCCAGTATCGGAGCCGAGAAGCCTTCGGCTCCATCTGGAACCCAGAGGACGTCGGCTCCGATGGCTTCGTCCAGGAAGAGATCTCGGTCCCCTTCTTTGGAGTCTATCCACTCGGCTCCGGGGTCTCCTCTTTTGTCGGAGCGGAGTCATCGGAGCCGATCTTCGAGATCTTCCAGGCTGTCTGACCACGATTTAGAGAGGGTGGTAAGCAGGCTGTTGAAGTCACAGGCACTAGCCCAAATGCTCCATAGCCTGTCTCAGCAGACTTCGGCTATTGCTCTCCCCCTTGAACTTCCTCCTCCGACTCCCCTCCAGAGTTTGGAGCCGGAGCTTCTCGGGACAGCGACCGTGTCGGCGCCGGAGCCGATACATCCCCTTTCGGCTCCGTCGTCTTCGGCTCCGATCTCCTCCATGAGACCTTCCTTGGAGGGATCCGGTCGTCGAGTTTCCCTTGTCGGCTCCGAGGGGGCTAGTGGCATTGGACCCTTGTCCGACCCCGCTCTCCCTCTCGGGGCTTCGGCTTTGGTAAGCTCGGCACCGACATCAGCCTCGGAGCCTTCTCTCTCAGTGGAGCCGGGAATTCCTACTTCCTCGGAATGGGAATATTCCGGCCTCCCGGGGAGGGGAGCCTTTGAGGTGATGAGGAGTGTCCTGGCACCTGAGCCAGGTCAACGGTCCATCCCTTTAGCTCCTCCCTCTTCGGTGCCTGTGGATGCCTCTTGCCAGCCTCTTGCTCTCAGGCCCAGGGATCCATCGCCCCAGGTTTCCCCATTGGGAATAACTTCCTCTTCCGAGGTTTCTCCTGATCCTGCAGGGGAACCCCCTCGGAAGAGGACGTGTAAGAGGAAACACACAGACTCCCCTGAGTCTACAACATCTGATACCGACTTAGATGAGTCGGAGGGTTCCCCACGGTCCCCCTGTGAGGATGTCTCCTTTTCAGACATCCTTGAGATCCTCAAACAGAGGGGGAATTGGCCCTCCATTGACCCCTCCGAGGATGAGTCGGTATACCTGGAGGCTTTTGGATCCCGACCCTCCACCTCCTGGGTGTCTCCGCCTTTCGACCCACTTATGCAGGTAGTGGCTCGGAAGGCGTGGGCAGCTCCAGATTCTGTGGAACCGGTCCCCAGGAGACCATCCAAATTTATTACGGCCCCTTCAGACAAGCCGTTTCTTTCTAAGGGCATCTCTGTGGATGCTATGGTGGTGGCGGCGGCCACCAAGAAGGAACTTGCGGATCCTTCAGTACCTGTTCATCCTCCTAACAAAGATTCTAGGACCATGGACAGGTATGGAAAGCGGATGTTTTCTTCAGCGACCTTTGCTATGCGTTCGCTGGACTACCTTTGTCACTTCACCAGGCTTCAAAGAGATATTCTCAAGGAACTAGGTGAAGTGGTTCAGGATCCTTCAGCTGCTGGGGCTCAAGACAAGATTGCCTCACAGCTAGCAATCCTAAATTCTTTAACCAACTCCTCCATGCAGCTCATATCCTATGCAGCCGATGGAGCGAGCAGAGCCGCAGGCACAGGAGTGGCTCTTAGACGTCAAGCCTGGATGCGGCTTTGTAATTTTGCGGACCCCTTTAAGGCGTCCTTCACCAATACCTCCTTTGACGGTTCGGCTTTGTTCGTACCTCAGGTGAAGGAAACCTTGACCAGGTGTGAGCAGGACGGCAAAACTCTTTCTGCCGTTGGAGTCCATTTTTCCACCCCTTCTAGACCCTATCCCAAGGGTCAGAAGGGAGGGAAGATGTGGTTCCGTAAAGCCCAAGGAGCAGCGCCGGACACACGTGGTCAGTTTACCCCAGAGGCAGAGGGGTAACAATAATAAACGCCGCCCTAGAGGCAGAGGGGGTCCTCAGAACCAGGGCAACAGGGAGTCTCTTCCTGAGAAGCCCTTTCAGCATCCCCTGAGGTGTTGCCCGACTGTCCACCCTTGGAGGCAGTCGGGGGAAGGATTTCGCTGTACCCAGTAGCCTGGCGTTCCCTTTCACAAGATATGTGGGTACAGTCGATCATATCCGAGGGTTACAAAATCCCCTTCGAAAGGTATCCCGTACTTCACCAATCCCTTCCAGACATCTCACCCGGTCAAAGGGATTTGGCAGAACAGGACGTTTCAAAGCTCCTAGAAAAAAGAGCCGTCCAGACTGTTCCAGCAGACCAAGTAGGATCCGGCGTCTACTCGAGATTCTTTTTGGTCCCCAAAAGGACGGGAGATTGGAGACCAATATTAGATCTAAGCAATCTAAACAGATTTGTCAAGAAGGCAAGATTCCGGATGGTCACGCTTCAGTCCATTCTGCCCTTTCTGGGCAAGGACAACTGGATGTGCTCGATAGACCTTCAGGACGCGTACTATCACATAAAGATACACAGGCGCTCCAGGAGGTTTCTCCGCTTTCGGCTAGGGACCAGTCATTATCAATTCAGAACCCTGCCCTTTGGCCTCACTTCAGCCCCCAGAGTGTTTACCAAATGCATGGCAGTGGTCACAGCTCATCTGAGACGTCAAGGATTCCAGGTGTTTCCTTATTTGGATGACTGGCTCCTCTCCGCCACCACCATGCATCAGCTACTTCAGAGCAGAGACTACACTCTGCAGCTTTGCAAAAGTTTGGGAATTTCAGTGAATTTCGAAAAATCTTCTCTGCTGCCTTGCCAATCTATCACCTTTATAGGCGCAGAATTAAACACCGTCAGTTTGTTAGCCAGACTAACAGATCAGAGAATTCTGGACATCCAAAAATACATTCGGATTTTATTGCAGAGCAGCAAAGTCAAAACCAGGTTGATACTGAAAGTTCTAGGTCTTATGGCTGCGGCCATTGTTCTTCTACCACTGGCTCGCTTCCACATGCGTCTTCTGCAGTGGATGTTATTCACTCAGTGGTCGTTCCACAGTCTTCCGATGAGACACGAAATCTTAGTTACACAATCGTGCAGGACTCATCTAAACTGGTGGATATCTTCCCCTCTTCTTCATCAGGGCCGACCATTTGTTCCCCCTCCTCCGGTTGCCACAGTCACTACGGATGCCTCTCTGATCGGGTGGGGGGGGGCATTATCAGGGCAGGATGGTCCACGGGACGTGGCAACCCATAGAATACCATCTGCACATAAATGTCCTGGAGATGAGAGCGGTGCTTTTAACGTTGCAAGCCCTCAACGACTTTCTTCCCGCAGGGACTATTGCAGTGCAAACGGACAACATGTCTGTGGTCTGGTACATCAACAAGCATGGCGGGACCAGGTCCTATCCATTGTGTCGAGAAGCTCTCAGACTTTGGCAATGGGCAATCTGCTCTCATCTGTTTCTGATAGCAATGCACATCCCCGGCAGGTCCAACCTCTTGGCGGACAGGCTGAGCAGAGCCATTCTCATGCCTCACGAGTGGTCTCTCAATCAATCTATAGTGGACCAGATATTTCGGAAGTGGGGCACCCCTTGTTGCGATCTTTTTGCTACACCCCAAAACAACAAATGCCCCGACTTCTTCACCCTCTTTCCCCTACCAGGCCAACCCCTGAGAGACTCTCTAACCCAGGAATGGCCCCGGGGACATCTGTACGCCTTTCCTCCCTTTCCCTTGATTCCACAAGTCATTCAGAAAGCTACCATTTTGAGGGCCAAGTTGATTCTCATTGCCCCTTACTGGCCTCGACAAATTTGGTTTCCGACTCTGCATCGTCTTCTCCTGGTGCAGCCTTGGCATCTGGACCCAGTTCCGGATCTTTTGATCCACCAATCGGGTCAACAGCACCGGGCCATTCGTTCTCTCAACCTCACTGCTTGGTTGCTCCACTTCCTTCCCTAGCCAGGCTTCCTATGATCTCTGATCCTGTCAGAGATATCTTAGTAGCTTCTTTGAAGTCGTCCACCAGAACGGTTTATGCTAGCAAGTGGCGACGTTTTTCCCTTTGGGCAAACTCCAGGAACATTGATCCCTTTACTGCACCTGTGCATTCTGTTTTAGATTTTCTAGCTGAAGTTTTTCAGTCAGGATCTTCTTCATCAACAGTCAAAGTTCAACTGGCGGCTATTTTCAAATATCATGTTGGCTTGCAAGATCATAACATTATGTCACATAGACTATGCAAAGCTTTTCTGAGAGGAGTTTTTCTCCTGAAGCCGCCAATAAAACATCTTCCTCCACAATGGGATCTGAATTTAATGTTAGCATCCTTGATTTTACCACCTTTTGAACCGTCTGCTTCATGTTCCTTGAAGATATTGACCTGGAAAACTATATTCTTACTGGCTGTCACTTCAGCAAGAAGGGTATCCGAGATTCAAGCTCTCTGCATCCGTTCCCCTTACTTGGTTTTTCACAAGGACAGGGTATCCTTGAGAACAAATCCATCCTTTCTCCCCAAAGTTGTTTCTCAAACTAATATTAATCAATCCATCGATCTACCAGTCTTTTTCCCAAATTATTCTGACAGAGCTGAACAAAAGCTTCATTTTTTGGATGTCCATCGTCAGCTCAGGTATTATCTGCATAGAACTAAACAATTCAGGAAATGAGACCAATTATTTGTCTCCTATGCAGAAAACAGGAAAGGTCTCCCAGTATTAAAAGTGACCTTATCCAGATGGTTATCTTCCACCATTACTTACGTGTATTCGCTCAGAGGCAAGCAACTACCCTCTAAACCGAAGGCACACTCAACCAGGAGTCTATCCACTTCTACAGATTTTCAGGATAGGCTACCCATTGATACCATTTGTGCAGCAGCTACTTGGGCCACTCCTCATACCTTTGTCTCTCATTGCAAATTAGATTTGGCCTCCAGGGACAGAGCCAGTTTTGGTTCCACAGTTCTCAAGAGTCTGTTCCATTGAGCCACCCGGGATACAGGTGCTAGGGACGCGGTCCCATCCAGCAAGAATGAAGGCGAGATTGACAACTTAACATTTAGAAGTTATGTACCTACCATAACGTTCCATGTTAGTTGTCTTCTCTCGCCTTCTTTCTTGCGTCCCTCCCTCCTTCCCCCTGGCCTGGACAGATCTTGAAGGGTTTCTCTTCTCAGGTTGTTCTCTCCTGAGTCTTCAATAGAAGAGTCTATGGTTAAGAACTTGTTTTTTCCTAGTTCTACTAGGTTAGTCTTTTAGCAGGGTATTTTAGCTACCAAACGAGATATGAGGTAGTCCCGCCTTGCATCATTGGATATAGGGTTGCCTCGAGCTGGTAAAAGGAGTTCTCAAGCTAAGCAAGTGCCGAGTCGGAGCCGAGGATCGGCTCCGAACCCATCCAGCAAGAAAGAAGGCGAGAGAAGACAACTAACATGGAACATTATGGTAGGTACATAACTTCTAATTACAGTAGTGTATTTCACTTTGTAGCTCCTAGACAGTGCACTGCCTGTACACAAACTATAGTAACCTTCTTTGTATAGCTCTGAGGTCTAAGAGAAAAGTAAAAGAAACAATGACAACACTGTCCCCAGTCCCAACACAAGCTATAATGATCTCTTGTGCACATATCTAAGGTTTGATTCTGCTGAAAATTAAAGAGGTAATGATCACACTATCACTCCTCCATAAACTGCAGCAGACTTTGGTAGACACCCCTGAGCAGGGCTGGTTTTAGAATGGGTGGTGTTGAGGGTACAGGCCAGCATTAAGTCCATGTCAAAATCTATTTATACCATCTGGGGAGTGGGGGTCACCAGACTCCTATAACCTCGTCTTACTTTTGAAATGTAATTACTTGTTAAATGCATTTTTGACTGCTTCTCAGAACAGTAAAGTCTGTGCCTGGCATCATTGTGTCTGTTTTTGTGCACAGGTGAAAATCAGAGATATTTCACACACACACACACACACACACACACACACACACACACACACACACACACACACACACACACACACACACACGACATTTACCTTCATGGAAACTGGATAAATTACATTTTCTATTTAACCTGCTGCATGTTTTTGAAATGCTGGGGTTAACCAGAGCACAGGGATAGATCCACACACAAACAGTGAAGGTATATAGACTCCACATAGAAAAAAATATATAGTCAAGAACTCCACCAGAGTAAAGCACTGTAAAATGGCAGTGCTACTCACTTAGGGTTGCCACCTTCCTTCACGGCTAAAACCGAAGCAAAGCCATGCCCCTCGCGTCACCAGTAACCCCGCCCACCCCAACCCCCTATCCCGCCAACATACCTCCTATTTTGTGATGTCACGACAGCATCACTCAACGGGAACGCCCTCTTTTTTCGTTCCCGCCGCCTGCTTTTGGCTGATTTACTATACTTTTCTGTAAAAAAGCATAGTAAATCAGCCGATTTACAAACTCTGATAGTCTGTTTCCTTTTTGAAACAGAATACCGGAGTTTGTACAGTGTTTTCCGGACTACCGGAGAATCAGTTTGATTTCCTGATAGTCAGGAAAAAAAACGGAGGGGTGGCAAGCCTATACTCACTGCCCACGGTGGTAATGAATAGTTGCTTTAGCACACATCCTCTTTCTGCCAAACAACCAAAGACGGCCACCTGTCATATGTAAGTTCTATATTTGCGATGATAAGTGAAAGAAAATATGGCCAGCTTGTTACTCTTAAATACAGTGCAAACTCACCCCTCCCCCAACACACACAAGAGCAATGGCAATGCTGATGTTTGTGCTAGAAAGTCAAATAAAATATAGCCAGCTTGTTACTCTTGCACTGCAACATGCATCACAGACGGAGACACACACGCAAGCACACACATTTTGTACTGATTTCAGCACATAGCAATACATAGTGCAACATTGGTACAGTCACAGCACATCAGTGACAGTTCATTAATAATCAACAAACAACAGCAGGAGTAAGTCACTTATTTACCTTACTGAGGAATAATCCATACTTGTCACTGTCACTCATTTCACTGAATGTCCCTGATTTTGTCTCATAATTTAGCTGTGCCCCTCAAAAAAGTGGACTCCTTGGTAAATAATTTGAATTTCATAATTCTTATTGTCCAAAAACTGCACATCGATGTAAAATATGATGTTAAGTTGTCTATCTCGCCTTCGTTTCTTGCTTGTTGGGATCGGAGCCGACCCTCAGCTCTGACTCGGCCATCTTCTATAGCTCGAGAGCTATTTACTGGCTCGAGGCTACCCCTTATCCCATGATGCCTAGCGCTAGCTACCTAGATCTCGTTTGCCGCTTCAGCTGCGAGGTTCATTCTTACTGGCTCAGGCTATTGTAAGTTAGTTTAATACTTTTTCTTGAGAATTAGGGGTTATTTTTTGATAGTTTAGTCTTTCGACTTTATTGTTAATTAGCTTAGTGGTAGTTTTAGAGTTATTGTATTTTCCCTTAGAACTTGTTTAAGTTAGAGAGTTCTTCCCCTCCCCCCTTCCCCTTTACTATCGTTCTTATTGTAACGTTTTATTTCGTTTTAGTCTCTCTTTTACTTTATAGGTAGCCTTTAAGTTACAGGCTTCCTATTAAAAAAAAAAAAAAAAAACTTCTTAACTGTAGTTATTGTGTTTTTGGTAGGTTAGTGTTGTAGTTTTTTGTTGTTGGTCCTTTGGCCAAAGACTTTCTGCGTAGGACTAGATATGTCTAAAGAATCCAAAGTGTCTGTATTCAAGAAGTGTAGCTCATGCTGT
The DNA here is from genome assembly GCF_019279795.1 of Protopterus annectens. NCBI lineage: Eukaryota > Metazoa > Chordata > Ceratodontiformes > Protopteridae > Protopterus > Protopterus annectens. The sequence continues at coordinate 628,722,838 of NC_056743.1, read as the reverse complement.
CAGAAAATGTCTCTGACAGATGGGCACAGTTCTTGCGTCTATTGCTTAGGCGCAGTGCAACTGCAGGACTCTTGTTCTGTATGCCACGCATTCAGTCCAAGGGTTCTGCAGGAGCGCAAAAATAAGCTGATATTAAGGGGTCTCCTTACGCCCCAGGATTCATCAGCCAAGGCTCAGCTGGTGAAATCTGCTAAACCGACCAAATCGTCGGCTCCCAGCTCGGAGTCGTCATTGGCCCAAACATTACCAACTACCTCGGTTCCAGCTGGAACCAAGGAGGCTGCTTCCCGGTCGGCTCCACCAGCATCTTCAGAGCCGTCTCGGACCCACAAGAGACCGAGGTCCCCGTGTCTGGCGTCAATACATTCGGCCCCTCGGTCTACCCTGTTGCAGAGTGACCACAGTCATAGATCCTCCCACTCCTCTCGGTCGTCTAGACTCACAGACCATGATGTGGAGAGAGTGGTCAGTAGTTGTTGAAGTCGCAGGCACTGGCCAAATTGTTATCCAGCCCTCCTCAACAGGTGTCGGCTCCGTCCGCTTCCATCAATGTTCCTACTTCGACTCTGAGCTCGGAGCCGGAGTTTGTTGGGGTTTGAATCGTGGAACCGTCGGCACTGATAACGATTTCCCCTTCAGTTCCGTCATCGGCTCCGATCACCTCGATGGTACCTTCTGTCGAGGGATCTGGGCTCCGAGACTCCCTCATCAGCTTCGAGGGGGCGAGTGACATTGGACCCTTGTCCGACCCTGTTCTCCCTCTCGGAGCTTCGGCGCAGGTGAGCTCGGCTCCTACATCGGCCTTTGAGCCGTCCCCTTCGGTGCGGAGGAGGATTCCGGTTTCCTCAGAGCAGGATCCTTCTTTGCATCGTGGCAGGGATGCCTTTGATGTCATGAGGAGTGTACTGGCCCATGAGTCAGCACCACATTCAACCCTACTGACTCCGTCCCCTGTAGTGCCTGCATCAACCTCTGTCCCTCCTCCAGACCCCAAGCATGGGGAACCTATGCTCCAGAGCACCCCATTGGGTGTTTCCTCTTCTTCCGAAGCCTCCCCTGATCATTCAGAGGACGCCCCTCGGAAGAGGAAGTGCAAGAAGAAGCACATTGACTCCCCTGAGTCTGTCACTTTGGATACGGATTTGGATGAATCAGAAGGGTCCCCGAGATCCCCCTCTGAAGATGTTTCCTTTTCGGACATCCTAGAAATGCTTAGGCAGAGGGGGAACTGGACTGCCCTAGCCCATACTGAGGATGAATCCATATTCCTGGATGTGTTTGGTTCCCATCCTTCCACCTCCTGGGTGTCTCCGCCCTTCGATCCACTAATATCTGTGGTGGCTCGAAGGGCTTGGTCAGCCACAGATACAGTGGAACCAACCCCTAGGAGGCCCGGCAAGTTTATTACTGTGCCCCCTGACAAACAATTCCTTACCAAGGGTGTTCCCGTAGATGCCATGGTAGTAGCAGCAGCCACTAAAAAGGAATTAGCGGAAACTTCTTCCTCTGTCTATCCTCCTAACAAGGAGTCTAGGACTATGGACAGATATGGGAAGCGAATGTTTGCTTCAATGACCTTCTCCATGAGGTCACTGAATTACTTATGCCATTTTACCAGGCTTCAGAGGGATCTCCTAAAAGAGCTTGGAAATACCCTCCAGGCTCCATCAGCTGAAGGGGTTCAAGCTAAAGTAGCTTCTCAGGTGGCGACCCTTAATTCAGTGATTAACTCCTCCATGAGGCTCATTTCCTATGCAGCCGATGGTACGAGTAGAGCTGCAGGCACAGACGTGGCCCTTAGGAGGCACACATGGATGCAGCTGTGTAATTTTGCGGAGCCCTTTAGAGCATCATTCACCGACACCCCCTTTGATGGTTCATTTCTCTTTGGACCACAGGTGAAAGACACTCTCACTAGGTGTGAACAGTAAGGCAAGACTGTCTCTGCCATAGGAGTCCATTTTTCCACTCCTTCCAGACCATATCCCAAAGGTCAGAAGAGTGGAAAAATGTGGTTTCGGATATCTCAGGGAGCCTCGCCTGATGCACTTAGTGACTTTTCCTCCAGGGGCAGAGGAGGAAATAACAACAGCAGACGCTGCCCTCGAGGCAGAGGGGGTCCCCAGAGCCAGGGCAGCAGAGAATGTTACTCTGACAAGCCCTTCCAGCATCCCTGAAGGGTTGCCCGACTGCCTGCCTCTGGAGGCAGTCGGGGGAAGACTTTCACTGTACCCAAAAGCCTGGCAAGACATTACACGAGACAAATGGGTGCACTCAGTCATATCCGGAGGCTATGTAATTCCCTTCTTCCAACCTCCCCTATCGTCAAGCAAATCCCCCCCAGATGTTCCACCCAGTCTGAGGGCCCAAGCAGTCATAGAAATTTCAAGACTGCTAGAAAAAAAGAGTCATCCAGGAAGCCCCAGCAAACCAACTCGGATCCGGAACTTACTCAAGGTTCTTTCTGGTACCAAAAAAGACAGGGGACTGGAGACCAATTTTGGATCTCAGCAGACTAAACGAGTCTGTTCAAAGAACAAAGTTTCGGATGGTCACGCTTCAGTCCATTCTACCCTTTTTGGGTCAGGACAATTGGTTGTGCTCAATAGATCTCCAGGATGCGTACTATCACATCAAGATGGACAGGCACTCCAGGAAATTCCTTCGCTTCCGTCTGGGAGCCAGTCATTATCAGTTCAGAGCTCTGCCCTTTGGTCTCACCACAGCCCCCAGGGTGTTCACCAAATGTATGGCAGTGGTCACGGCTCACCTGAGATGTCAAGGATTCCAGGTGTTTCCTTATCTAGACGACTGGCTCCTTACTGCTACTACCAGGCATCAACTTCTTCAAGCCAGGGACTATACAATCACAATCTGTGCCCAGTTAGGCATTACCATAAACTTCGAAAATCTGCCTTGTTGCCCTGTCAATCTATTACCTATATAGGAGCAAATCTAGATACAAAAAGTATGTCCACAAGACTACCGCCAGACAGGGTGGCCACAATTCGTCAGCAAGTTCATATCCTCATGCAATGCAAAAAGGTACAAGTCCGGTTGGTCCTTCAAACTCTGGGGTTCTATGGTGGCGGCAATCCTTCTGATACCTCTAGCCCACTTCCACATGAGAATCCTTCAGTGGCTTCTCTTCACACAGTGGTCCTTTCAACAACTCCCCATGTCTCGCATGATCATGATCACAGAAACTTGCAAAAGACACCTTTCCTGGTGGATGGTCTCCCCGCTAGTGTCTCAGGGCAAACCATTCATCCAACCCCCTCCGGTTGCCACAGTGACCACGGATGCCTCTCTGATGGGGTGGGGGGGCATTATCAGGGCAGGACAGTCCAAGGGATATGGCAATCTCACGAGTACCATCTGCACATAAATGTCTTGGAGATGAGAGCCGTGCTACTAGCGTTGCAAGCACTTCAGGACTCACTTCTTCCTGGGACCATTGCAGTTCATATGGACAACATGTCAGTAGTGTGGTACATCAACAAGCAGGGTGGAAACAGGTCCTACCCCCTATGTCAAGAAGCACTCAGACTCTGGCAGTGGGCGATTTCCTCCCAATGATTTCTGATTGCAACGCACATCCCTGGGAAGTCCAACGTCATTGTGGACAGGCTCAGCAGAGCTATTCTCATGCCTCACGAGTGGTCTCTGAATCAGGTAGTTGCGGATCTTATCTTCCGCAAATGGGGACAGCCTTGCTGCGATCTGTTTGTAACCCCCTTCAACACCAAATGCAGCAACTATTTCTCCCTTCTACTGCTTCCCGGTCATCCTCCCAGAGATGCTCTAGTCCACGATTGGCCTCAGGGACTTCTTTATACCTTAGAACAGCAAGAGAAACAAGCCAAAACAAAAGATGCCCAAAGCCACAGGACCCGGATCTCTCAAAAACGTGAATCCACTTCAATTAAGTAAAAGACTTTATTCCACCACAGGTAAAAGCAGGCAATGCAAACAATAAATAAGACCAAGTGCTTTTGCTCGGTCATTACCAAGCTTCTTCAGAGTACAGAATGCTTTGTGCTACCATTGAAGTTTATTAAATAATTAAGAAAACAGTCACATGATTGTTTCGTCTATCTCAAATTAATTAAAACCTACCCGTCTCTTAAAGTGTCAATATAAAGCTGTGTGTTACACTATAAATAAAACTAATAAAAATCACTAAAACAACATCAAGCTACAAAAGTGTGTACAAAGTACATATGTCCAACTAAGTGAAAACTTGATACTCACAATGAAACCACCAATACTGTATGTGGGTGAATAAATCCTGTAAAAAATAATTGACCTGTTTAAAGAGCTGGTTTAAACAACTATAAACACATAACACTAAAATTCAGATTGAAATCAACTTAATTTCAGAACCTAAACTGTCATGTTATAGTTGTAATACTATAACCGAGCCGTTCTCAACTTTAGTATGCAACTGATGTTGATGGTCTCATTCAGCCCAGGAGACCTCCCTGCATCCAACCTTAACTGCCAGAATAATTCACAATGCTCTAGTCTGGCTTCCCAGTTGCCACCCCGTAAGTCTGGTGTCACTTGTTCTAAGATTGTGAATTTCAGCTCCATTTTGTTACATACTTGTGAGTGTTTGAAGAAAGCATTATTTTCCTTACCCTTAGAGATGTCGTATAGGTGTTCATAAACTCTTCTCCTGAGTGGCCTCTCCGTCTTACCCACATAGAAGCTGTAACAATGTAAACAAATTCCTAAGTAAACCACCCCTTTAGTTCCACAGTTGTAATAGTTGGTGGGTTTATGTCTAAATTTTCTGGAAGGAATGAATAGGGTGTCCTGATCCAGAATAAAACTACATTGCTTACAAGAACCACACCTATGTGTGCCCAACTTTGTCCTACTTGTTCTTGTACTATAGTCCCTATTTTTCTCAAAAAGTTCCTTTAAATTGACGTCTCTTTTCCTAATAAAATGGGGATCAAGTGGAACAAATTGTTTTATCTCTTTGTGTAGCACTAGTATAGGCCAATATCTTAAAATGACCTGCTCAATTTCATGGGAACTGGAAGAAAAAGTGTGAATAAAATTGTTCTTGAGGTCTAACTGATTCAAATCTACCTCTTGCTCCAAACTAGATAATCCAGTCCCTAACAAAGGGAAATATTTCAAGTCTCTATATTCTCTGTCACTTCTTGAATCATGTGATCAATTAAAGATATGGGGTAGCCCTTTTCTTCAAAAAGTGCCCGAAGGGTGTTCACTTCTTCTAAATACGTCTCAAGGGTACTGGACATTCCTGATGCCCTAATAATTTGACCCTTGACTATCCCTTTCTTCTGATAAAAGGGGTGTCCACTATAAAAATAGAGATATGAGTTGGAAAATGTACTTTTCCTATATAGCCACGATTGAAAGCAATGATTCTCATAATCCTTAAATAATGTGACATCTAAATAATTTAGTTTATCTGGGTCAATGCTATGGGTAAATTTCAAGAACTCAGTACTTTCATTAATGTGTTCCAAAAAATTATTTAAGTCATTAGTGGTACCTTTCCATAACAAACAAATATCATCCAGGTACCTCGTGTAATGCACTATGAACTCCATCCATGGGCTCTGAAAGACGTACTTCTGTTCCCAATAATATAGTACACAGTTAGCATAAAGTGAAGCACAAGATGCACCCATCGCCACACCTTTCTTTTGGCAATAAAACTCCCCATTGAAATAAATAAAGTTGTTTTCAAGGACAATTTCCATAAATTCCACCACTAGGTTGGTGGTGGTGTTGTCCAACCTAGAATCAACTGTAAGTAGCTGTCTAAACCATTCCAATCCTGTAGAGTGGGGAATGCTCGGAAAAAGATCAATAATATCAATGGTCACCATGGAAAGGTCCAAGTTAAACATCTGCTGATCAATCCCTCTCAAGAAATGCCATGAATCTTTACAGATGTGCATAATCGAATATAGAACTTTCTTCACAACATGGTCTATGAATTTCGCTAAGAGCTCAGTGATACTTCCTGCACCAGAAACAATGGGCCTAAATTTAATAGGATCTAGACCTTTGTGGGTCTTAGGAATACCAAATATCACCGGTACTCTTGGCTTCTCCACATGTAAATAGTTATATAACTGCTCATTGATCGACCTTGCAACAGATGGTCATATAAGTGGTAACTTATTTTAAAACGTGCTAAATTAATCTCATTTAGGGATAATAGTTCATATTGTTCTGTTCCCTGTGACATCTCATGTAAATTTGCATCATAATCTACCATGTACATCAACACTACACCCCCCCCCCTTTATCGGGTTTCATCACTCTACACTTCTCTTGTTTTAAATTATCTATTAATTCAAATTCTTTGTCATTAAGGTTAAAGGGGTGAGCGTCTTTCTTAGACCTTTCAATCTTTCTAATTTCCCTCTCTACCATTTCTTCGAAAATCTTAAGACAAGGGTGAGGCGGGGGGGTTGAAGGTATTAGGTCTAGTCAATCCTATGTTGGTATTAGTTTGACCCTTAAAAAATATAGTGAGATTCAGTTGTCTAATAAATAGCTTCAAGTCAATCAGGGTGTTAGCTGTGTTCGAAGGACGAGAAGGCACAAAATGGAAACCCTTAGAAAATAAATCAAAATAATCCTTAGTAAGGACCAATTCAGTGAAACTAAAAATTGTGAAGTAGCCCCTTCTACAAATTATTGGCTTATCACAACCTTCCTGTGGTTCTACGGAGAAAAAAATCTATATCCACAGGTTCTAGTTCGAAGGGTGATTCCACCCTTTGTGTTGATGTCTCATCCCTCTCACCCCCCTGTTGGGGGGTGCTGAAAATCCTGATAAGACTGTTTCCTCCCCCTTTCGGCTATTCTCTCACTTCTTCTGAGTGGTTCAGTCTCAACTCTAGCAAAATTACTATCATGATTCGATTCATTCACCCTATCTATGAATACAGTGTCGGCATTATTCTTCCATCCCCCGTTTCTGTAAATGGGGTAAGCAGTCCCCTCCCTGTATTCGTGAGGATCTCTTTCTAGTTTTTTAATTTTTCTATTCAATACTTTCATACAATGTTGATCTACTTCACAAAACACATTGTCATAACTTCTCCTAATGCTAACAAAATTAGTGTCATTAGTTACACTTTGATTAAGAACATTCAGTTCATTTAGCAAGAATTCCGCTCTAGTTTCATATTCAACAGTCATTAATTTTAACATTTCAATTCCAGCCTTATTAAAGATCTCACACAGTTTGTCATAAAAAACAGTCCCTGGTTGTGCACAGTTGGGAAATTTGTATAAACGAAGTCCTTTAGGGACTCGATTAACCTGTATGCATTCCTTAAGATAGTCTATTTCAAGCTGGTTACTTTTGAATGTATATAATTTGTCCCTAAAACTGTTAAAGTTATCTTCAATATTTCTGTTAGAGTTAGAGCTCACAGTACCTTGTTTAAATTGGAATTGTTTCTCAGTCCAAGCGCCAAAATTAAATTCTTTGTGATTGTCTTCTCTCCTGGATCTATAGTTCGCACCTGCTTTTGGGTGCGTTGTAAGAATCTGGTCATTGCCATGCGGGCAGTTATCGGAAAGGATGTCATCAAAGTTGTTGTTCAACCCTGGCGTGGAAGATGTGACTTCTTTATGCCTTCCCACCTTTTCCTCTTATACCCAAACTCATTCAGAAAGCGATATTGTTGGGTTGCAAAATGATCCTCATTGCTCCCTACTGGCCTCGACAGATTTGGTTTCCGTTCTTGCACCATTACCTCCTCGAGCAGCCATGGACCTTGGATCCTATTCCAGACCTGCTGATTCATCAATCAGGAGAGCTGCATTGATCCCTCCAGACCCTCCAGCTCACAGCTTGGTTGATCCAATTCCAACCCTAGCCAGGCTTCCCAGCATTTCCCCAGCTGTGCATGAAATTATTGTATCCTCTCACAAATCGGCTACTAGGAAGACGTATACTAGTAAATGGAAACGTTTCTCTTATTGGGCAGAGACTAGGAACATAGATCCCTTTTCAGCCCCAGTTCACGAGATCTTGGAATTCCTAACTGAGCTTTTTCACTCTGGGTCCACTTCTGCCACAATCAGGGTTCAACTAGCAGCCATATCTAATTATCATGTTGGCTTTTCTATTCTAAATATCATGTCTCATAAACTGTGTAAAGCCTTTCTTAGAGGGACTACTCTCCTTAGGCCCCCAGTGAGAGATCCCCCTCCTCCTTGGGACCTTAATTTGGTACTAACCTCCTTGATTTTGCCCCTTTTGAACCAGCAGCTTCCTGCTCCCTTAAGTTTCTATCTTGGAAAACTCTCTTTCTGGTAGCTATTACCTCAGCCAAATGTGTATCGGAACTTCAAGCACTAAGCGTTCGTTCTCCGTACTTAGTCTTTCATAAGGATAGGGTAGTGCTGAGAACTAATCCAGCCTTCCTTCGTAAAGTGTGCTCAGAAAATAATCTAAACCAATCCATAGACCTTCCAATGTTCTTCCCTAACTACACCAACAAGGCAGAATACAAGTTACACCTTTTGGATGTTCATAGACAACTGCGTTTTTACCTGCATAGAACTAAGGGTATAAGGAAGTCAGACCAACTCTTCCTTTCCTATGCTAAGGGTAAACAAGGTCTCCCAGTTTCCAAAGTGACCCTGTCTAGGTGGTTGTCTCATATTATCACCTTCATTTATCAACTAAGAAACAAAGAATTGTCTGCCAAACCGAAAGGCCACTCTACTATGGCTTTAGCCACTTCTGTAGCCATCCAGTCTAGGTTGCCCATGGACTCTATTTGTGCCACGGCTACATGGGCAAATCCTCATACCTTCATTTCTCATTACAAGTTAGACATGACCTCCAGGAATAGAGCTAACTTTGGTTCCACTGTTCTGAAGAGTCTGTTCCAATGAGCCACCCAGGATCATAGGTGCTAGGGACGCTGTCCCAACAAGGAAGAAATGAAGGCGAGATGGACAACTTAACATAAAGAAGTTATGTACCTACCAAAACGTTCCATGTTAGTTGTCTTCATCTCGCCTTCTTTCTTGTGTCCCCCCCTCCATCCCCCTGTCCTATTGGACCGAGAGGAGTTTAGTTTTCACCAGCTGAGGTTTTCTAGTTTGTTTCCTCTACTGACTCAGAGAGTATAACAGATATGCCCAACCTGTTAGTTTGGTCAGATTATTCTTGCTATGTCTGGGGTTAGCTATTACAAACGAGATCTGGGTAGCTAGCGCTAGACATCATGGGATAAGGGGTAGCCTCGAGCCAGTAAACAGCTCTCGAGCTATAGAAGATGGCCAAGTCGGAGCCGAGGGTCAGCTCCGATCTCAACAAGCAAGAAAGAAGGTGAGATGAAGACAACTAACATGGAACATTATGGTAGGTACATAACTTATTTTTATTCTATTAACTTTTTAAGTGAAGTCACACTGGTGGGAAAAGACTTCAGAGTTCAGTGCTGCTCAAAACATAAATTTGTTACTTAAAAACTCATAAAACAACAATAGAGGTTATTACTTAAAAACTCATAAAACAACAATAGAGGTAGAGTTTTTAAGTAATGCATTTATGTTTTGAGCAGCACTCAACTCTGAAGTCTTTTCCCACCAGTGTGACTGTTCTTGGTTTCTGGATTGATTTTGTAACTCTTTAAGTGAACTACAGTAATATTTTAAAAATGTTCCTGATTTTGAGCATTTATCCTGTTATTATTTTTGGCTTTATCCAGAATTCTTATGCAGAGAAGTTGACAGTTGCAGTATCTGGTGTTCTGCCCGTACTTACAAAAAAGTCTTTAGGCTTTTCCCGGTTAGGGATCGCCACAGCTGAACTCCAGTCCGCTAATGATTGGCAGTGAATTTTTACAGTGTCGAGTTGCCAGCCCAGCACCCAACCTTCAAAGAAAGCACACCCACACACGCATGAAACTTCCTAAAAGAGAAAGCCATACCTGAAGATTGGAAACATCGGCTCATCTTAAAATTCAGGGTGAATACTAGGATTGGTCACTCTGGGCTGCTGATCTCTAGTACTTAACTTGCTCATGTTCATTCACTGATTGCAGGCTTTATCCTACCAGGGTCAGATCACAACCCTTTTTCAGATAAAAGAGCATAATCAGAAAATGAATAATCATTTTTTCTCCGCATTTTTCCCTAGTCAGTAGCAGATTTTGTGGGGGCCCAGGGTAGTCAAGGATGATTAAGGGGTATTTTAGGTGACTAAATCCAACTATGGCTATAATTTTAATGTTGAGAGTGCCCACCAGCAGGATTACTAAGTCAAGGGCACTATGTTAGTGGTAAAAAATTCTATAAAATTGTGAGGCTTATCACTTGACAAAACACAGTTACTATAACCAGAGATATTTTAAATGAGATATAAATAAGACGTAATATTAACTGCATGGATTATTAAGTACACAAGACTGCTGTACTAGCTTTTGTTAGTTTGACAAACACATTATTATATATCAAAATAAGATAACTTGGTGTGGTTGTGGGCCCCCCAGGACTAGAGAAGGCCCAGCAACCACAGGGTTCGCCTGAGTCTAAAGCCAGCTGTGAGTGCTATAGTTGCAAGCCTATCAAAATGCAACTTGTGTTTGACGTAATTACTTGAGGAACAATAAAGCTGATGCATGACAAACCTATGAGTAAGTATACAATGCCAAGATTTGCCAGCATGCTATCACTGCAAAGGGATCCTAATATATCAGGCATCTACAAACCATTTCTCCTCCCTTTTGCAGGGAGCCACTGGAAGGTGCTATAAAGCCCAACAGAACAGGATCAGCTGAGATTGCCTAGTAACTAACTATGAAAAGGAGGAAACCATTAGCTTCCTTGAAGGCACTTTTTATGGTTCCATATATCACGGTCACACTTCATACAGTAACTGAGGACTCACTTTTATGTATGTCACAAGCTGACAGAAACAGAATTGTAAGTGCTCAATACACCGTATAACTCCTATAATCATTTTTTTTACTGTCAGGGAAGCCTTGTTAGGGGTACAGGACATTTTGACCCCTGCATTAACACATTCCATATCTAGTTCTGTAACAAGGCTTTGTAATAGTTTATAACACTCAGCAAAAATAGTGAAAATATATGAAATTACACAGAAAGTAACCTGTCATTAGACAGAACAAAATATTCACTCACAATTTCTTAATGGGCTAACTTTAATATATACACACACACACACACACACACATAAATATATATATATATATATATATATATATATATATATATATATATATATATATACACACACACATATACATATATATATATATATATATATATATATATATATATATATATATATAGATATAAACTGTTTAAAACATTTGGATTTGATCTACATAAAGTAATTATATTATGAATATTAATGTCTTATGATTGTAATATTTAAAAAGTTAAATATGTTAACTTCCTATGTAAAATTCCTGATTGATTTTATTGTTAACATGTTAAAAACTATTGATAATTAAATTAATTAGATATTAAATAAAATGCTAAATAAATTAGCATTTACATATTAAAATGTTAAATAATATATTAAATTCCTATGTAAAATTCCTAATTAAAATATTAAGTAAAATGATTTTATTAAATTTAATTGGCGTCAAATAGTGCCGGATCAAAACATCCGGGGTCAAACTGTCCAATAAACATTTTCACAGACAATGAATGTGAATTTTAATATGAAAGTGTATTCTATTACATTGGGGTCAAACTGTCCCGCTTTCCTAGTTAATAGTCTGAAAATAGACATCTCCAAGTTTGTAGGCAATTCATTTTACTTCAGACTTACAAATTGAATGCTGGATTGCCTTACAAATTCTGTGTAAACATAGTTAAATCCTAGGGTATTCTTTATATTTCATATATTTCAGACCTATCACAAGGCACCTTTAATGAAGTTTTATGTTCACAACTTGCACCAGTGGAGCTTTCACAAATTCCAGAACTTCAGAAGTTGGACCCACCGCTTCAATGTTTTCTCAAAAACTCTTGTTCTCAGCTAATTATTATGTATTTGATATACAATAGCAATGCCTGTCTCTTCTACTTTATAGGATACTGGACAATTCTGTTAGTTACTATTCCCAGAATCATCTTAGAGACCCGTCCTTGTCATACCATGAAAACAAACCAAGTCAGATTACTCTTTACAAATTTATTGTGATAAACCTTTTATAAATATTGTTTTTCTCCAAACTTCAACACTCATGTCAGATTTATGCAAGTCATGCCTTGTAAGTACACAACTGTTCAGAAACACTTCAGCTGGCAGTTGACCTATAGTGCAGGTTGGTGTGGCACTATATTGTAGCAATAATGCCATTTTATCTTCATCAAGAATATTATTTACTAACTTTTCTACCAGCTTTAAATATTTTAACATTTCTCAGCTAAACCACTGGTAGCAGGATGTCCACTTACACTGGCTGAAAGCAGTTTATCATTTTGTTTCACAGAGCAATGAAATTCTTCAGATGTGAACTGGGAACCGTTATAGGTTACAGATGCCTATATAATCCATATGAAGTGGACAGTCTTTTTGGTGTACTAACTGTAGCTTTAGATGTAATCTCTGGTATTGTAAATATTTCTAAGCATTGCAAATATGTATTTTTTTGCAGTTACAAAAGTGTTATTTAAGAAAGGATTTACAGAGTCAATACACAGTCTTTTTCAGTATTTGCCTGGAAATTCCCAAGGATACACTGGAACCTGATGTGGCAGTTTTTTAATCTGTTTAGCATGACACACACTCTGCATGTATTTAGCATCCCCATCTAGCTTAGACTACCAGAGAAACTTATGAATAAGGGTCTTCAGTCTTACTTTTCCTGGATAACCTGTACGCATCTTTTCCTGCACTGCTTTTTTCAGCTTCGGAGGCAAAATCTCGCTAGTTCTCCAAAGGGCATAACCTTTTTGTACATAAAGCCTGAAACATCTTTGGTAAAATGGTTTCATATGTTCACCCATTTTATAAAACTATGCATCCATAACATATTTAAATACTTTGGGATCTCACTGTTAACCCGAGTCTTACAAACCTCCAGCTCAGTTTTAATGGGAATATTTTGTAAATAATCTTCCATCAAAGTACTGATACACTCACTTACAGCCGTTGTTCTCAGATAGGTAGTTTCTGGTAGGAGATATGTTGAAAGTCCACCTGTGTTACTCTGTGTTTTCCTGCATCCATACTGAATATCACATGCAGACAAAATAACAGCCCATCTTTGGTATGTACAGTACCCACAAGGGTAGGCAGACCTTTATGCTTGCCAAACAAAGCACGTAATGGTTTATGGTCTATCACTAGTACGAATTTTCTTAAACAAACCTGTTGATGTAGTTTTTAAATCCAAAATTAAAGCTAAGAGCTGGCTACATGGGGTAGATGAAAAAATCCCTTAGTATTACTTGGATGACCTGGATTGAATTAGTGCTAGAACAGCCAACCAGGGAGAGTCGTAATGAGTTGCCATCATGATCTCACCCATGTTGGGAGGAAGGGCTCAAGTCAGTGTGCTCCAGTACTGAGTCCTGCAGTGAGCTGGGAGTACAGTTTGTAGCATAAGAGGTGGAAACGTGCTTAGTTCTGTTAAGCCATAATATGCAGTACTCTTCTGGGATGAGCATGTGTGATAGTGCTTGCACAAGCACTGGAGAGAGAAGGTATAGCAGGCCCTCATGTAAGCAAACACATACACATATCACTGGGGAGGGGACTGATTCTTAGGTCATGAAGCAGAAAACCCTGATGGCCGCACACACTCAATTCTCACGCTGAGGAACACAAATCAGCAGATCAATCACAAGAGGGCTAATGGTAGTCAGACAGAGTAATATGTTAAAAGAAAGTAAGCTTAATTTTCTAGCTACAGGCATTACTTGTCTGCAAGAAAAAACATCTGAGATGCATAAACAATTGAGTATTACTCACCAGTAGGCATGGTGTGCTGAATCACAGCTCCAGGAGCATACACAGAAATATCACAAGCTAACTTAAGGGGCAACTTCTAATATTAATGTACAAGAACCTTATCACAATCCAACAGATCCTCACACCCTTATATCTTTTATAAAGCATTTTGTTCCTGATTCTTTTACTGTAATGCCAGTGACCTATTTTCTCAATGATGGCACAGTGCTTGACTGTACAGAAGTTTTCCTTTTTAGTTAATTAAGCCCAAAAATTCTTGTGTAGAGGCATCTTTTATAGTTTTGATTTTATCAGTAGATAGGTAGACAGGTGAGTATCCTCCTTATTCAACACATCCCAGATATTTATTTTGTTTCTTTCCAAGTTCACACTTAGACTTTCAATCCATCCTGAAAGTATCCACAACATTTTTTGCAGATTGTCAAATGTTTATTATTTGATTTTTGTCAGTAGCAAGCCATCTAGATAGGCCACAGCAGTCACACCTTATAACAAATTCTCCATAACTCTGAAAAAATATATAAGGTGCAGAGCTGAGTCTAACTGGTAATCTGTTATAGGAAGATAAGCCTTATCAGGTGTTAATAGTTAAGTACATCTTAGATTTGTAATCCAACAGAACATGTTTTCAAGTTTTCAAGAAACACATTTCTATCACTGAGCCCAGCCATAAACTCCTGAAGGTGTGACAATGGATACATGTCACCATCTGCAGCTTGATGGAGCTGCTACACATCCACAAATCAAACAGTAAATAGGTCACCCGATCTAGGGATATAAATTTAGTCAGCAACTCAAACAAAACATGCTGGATAGACAGATATGTGTCTCAGAAATTACACCTTCTTTGGAATAGGCTTCTTATTCACATTAAGCAGGGCCCTTCCCTGGCCCTCTTCAAATGCAGTTTGGATCAATGGATGGGAAATCGCAAATTCACACCTGGGGTAGTGCCTATGTCCCTTGTGGAGAGGGGCAATCTATAAGATACTCAATGCATAGGCACAACTCCATGCCATCCTTTTGACCCTAGGGGTCATATGTTCGGTAAAATTGGGTTATATTGGCTAGGCTTTTAAGAGACCTTAAGCCGTTAGCCTAGTAATCTTCTATGAACCAATGATTCAATTTTGAGTTATAAGTATCCAGTGAAATGAGCAGAAGTGTTCACTTATACCACTGGAAGTGTAGTTACATATAATTCACTATAATTAGCATAACTAATTATTCTCCTTTTTACATTGTTAATTTTTTCTTTCTTAGCTCTCCCTTTCAGTGCAAATTACAGTATATGAACAAAAACACTTTTTTCTAATGAGATATGCTTTGATTTCTCATCAAGCAGGTTCTTATTTATAACATGCAACTCTAACTTGCTTCAATATACTTTCTTGATGTGCCCAACTTTACCATAATGATTGTTTTGCTTCTTTGAAACTACATTTGTAGATTGTATTTTTATTGTTGTTATTTTTATTATTGCAATAAAAATGAAATGTATTTTATCCATAGCTTGTCTTTTGACTTTATACATTGTACCTCTATCCTCTCTTTCCTTAACACTCTCCATCATGATCTTCAGTTTTCATAAAAGGGCAATCTCAAAAACTCTTGGAAAACTTAAGATTCATTTGTGGCAACAAGTTTATCAGGTAAGCGTCACTGTGGGTGCCAGTAATGAATGTATTTCACAGAGCCTTGTCTTGCTCAGTTCCCAGGCTCACTGTTCATTGTACACCATTTCAGCTCTGCATACTCAGTCACAGTCTTATTTGTCTTCTGATCAGAGTAATTAAAATTAAATCCTTTCAATGTGTTCGTCAGGTTGGGTTCAACGATCCCTAAAACATGCAGATTTTTTCATAGGTGTTATCATTTGGTTTCAGTGATTGAACTAAAGTTTATAGTAGTATTTATGTTGAAGCAGCGATTGCATTCAGTAAAGTCATCACTTCATTTTCAGCAGGAATATCATTTGCAGTGAAAACCTGCTCAATATAAGCAGACCACTGCTGCTACTACATGGTTCGTTTAAATTCATCAATTTTTCCTAAAGTGAGTCTTAATTGATTCAGTGTTAATTCATGTAATTCCTTATTACTACTTTTACACTTTTAAGTGATGTACTCACTTGGAATACCCAAGACCATTAGTCTTGGACTCACTTTGTACAGCAACTTGGGATTCACTTTTATGGAAGCTCCAAGTTGCCACAAGCAGAATGTAAAATATTCATTATACCTCGTCAACCATAGTGAACAAAAGGCAACAAATGTCTGTACATGTATGCAAAGACATTGAGAAATAGTATCACATTATAGGACTGTATTAAAAATGAACCAGACAAAGGTCAGTAACTGTACTCATGTCTTACTGCTGTATCTATAGGTGCAGTTATTTAGCCATCTGACACACCTCCTACCTACAGTTAGTAAATGCCGCATCAGCCTAAGAACCCCATTTAGCAGTGTATTCATCACATCATACCTATAGTGCAGTACGCAGACCATACTAGTGAAACATTGTCACTAGTTTCCACAAACAAATTAGGTGTCAGTCCAACCCCTGTTGATTAGTACTCAACAGCTCTGTTAGGTTTATTTATCTGAATTCCTACAAGGTACCAGCACACAACTGTGAGCACACATACACAGCTTCACTTGAGGTATTTCTTGCCACACTGGAGTGTGGATGGATACCTGCTTGCCAGCTTCATTCATTTAATTTTGTTCAGAGCTCACCAGTTCTGTTGTTGTACTTTATTGCACACTCCTGCCACGTTTTATATTTGATACTTTTAGTCATCTGTCTATATCTCTGTCATATTTATGAAAAATACAGTCTTAGCATAGCATTTTGTGTTTGGAATTGCCCAGCACAGTGATCCATGTGATTATTATTAATCTTTATTAATCTACCTGTTGTTTACTGCTTGACACTAATTGATTACCATCACTTTGACTTACTGTACCACTCATGTAGTTTTTGTTGACATGCTGTATCCCGCAATATTTCTGCACCCACACAGACTGTATAGTCATTGACTTTTCTAGATTGTGACACTTGTGTAGTCACACTTAAATGTTGCTGTGGTTATTTCAACCCTCCCCAAAAAAAACTGTTCCTTACTATGTCATTCTGTGTCATATATCCCCCTACCACAGACACACACACACACACACACACACACACACACACACACGACTCAGTGGTGCAGTGACATGTTGCCGTAATAATGACCCAGGTGACTAGCACTTGATTTGTGGCGTAGGCACTGGAGTAGCCAAGCAGTGAGGGGAAGAAGTGAAGGGGCATGGCATACCCACTTGACCTACAGAGTGGTATAGGCAGTAAAAAAAAACACTCGTGTCTTGGAGGAGGAGCGAGGTTGCTTCAAAGGAAACATCCCTTGTAGAGACGAGGGGATGCTCTTTGCTGCAGACCATTGCATGTCCCCTTTCCAGTGTTTCACTGGGTGCATATGAGGAACATGATCATATGCAAAAACTCTCTAACTGATAGTTGTCTGAATGATGACCCTCCCAGTCGACCTTTATCCTGATGATGGGGAAAGAATGAGATGATTGACCAGGGAACAACACACACACACACACACACACACACACACACACACACACACAGCTACTAATCTATAGCAGAGCTTAACATTGATAGTATAACTCAAAGGGTGGATATGAAGGCTTTGTGTTTTTATTAGATACATGCACTGAAAAGCATTGATCTTTTAATGTCTTGCATTAT
This sequence comes from Protopterus annectens, assembly GCF_019279795.1. Classification (NCBI taxonomy): domain Eukaryota; kingdom Metazoa; phylum Chordata; order Ceratodontiformes; family Protopteridae; genus Protopterus; species Protopterus annectens. Next base: position 628,705,092 of record NC_056743.1, on the reverse strand, counting down.
TGTAAGCAAATACGCATTATCAAAATTGCAGTGGTGTTACAGCCAGTCAAGAGAATTCTAAGATAAAATTCAGGATGTTTTCTTTAACAAAAAATGCAATGTTTCCTAGCCTTCATTCCTGAGAGTTCACTGCTTTCATGAGTTTTTCAATTCTTTACTCTTTCAACAACTTTGAAACTTGCTTTTTTCTATCCTCCTCTTTTGTAAACAGGTTTATGCCAGGCAGAATAATGTGTCTCATTCCAAAAGTCCATACATGCTTTCTTATTCATAGGTGACTTTTTTGTCAGTGTGGCCTTCCTTCTACATTTTTGTCATACTCACAAACAGTTAGAATTTTCCATTGAATGCATACAGCAGGGGACAGATTCCTAAAGTAAATTGTGGAGACTTTAGACTGGATATCATTACTGATGGACATTATTTCCATTCATAACCACCTTCTCTGCCCTGTAGAATACACTGTAACTAAAAGCAGACCTGCATGTTGTTGTGTATGAGGAACTGATTCATTGTGGCATACCAGCCCATGGCTGCACCCAAAGCCAGTAGCAAGGGCCATGCCAGTTCTGAGATGTGGTAGCATTTCCTTCTTAAGGTACATCCATTGTCTCAGTACATCCATCCTTCTTCTTTCAGCAAACCACACCCCATGAGTGGGCAAAGTCTGCCACACTGTAATGGCTCCCTCCCCCAATCAGTGGTAACCATTCCTGTTTTTTTTTTTTTCTTTTTTTCTGTTTTTGTTAATATATAAACTCCCAAAATACTCAGTCTGGAAGCAGTCAATACAGATGCCAGCAAACACCTCATAATGGAATGCTGTGATCCAAAAGTCAGGAAGAACAATACAGGAAACTTCAAAAAGTGGGCTGAGTGGCCTTATACATCAATCTGTTTATACTTGTTTACAGACAGGGGATGCTTGCATAAGAAATAGACAAAGTGGTCACCTAACTGTAGATGTTACTTGTCATTTCCTTATTTACAGCAACTCACTGATATGTCTGCAGATGTTATTGGTATAGGGTATGAAGGGGCACTTCAACACCTGAGATGTTTGCAGGATAGAAAGGGATTGTGCTCTGACACAGAAGCCAGCAGGATAGGAAGGGATCCTACTCTGGCACTGAAGACTTCAAGGCAACACATAGCCATTATTGAAAACATGTATTAGAATCAGTAATACTGATTTCTGCCAAGTCTTTGGGGTTATCATATTAAATATAGTGTGAAAGATTAACTTCTTCTTCCAAAGTCCCATCCGCTTGAGTTGGTGGTAGCTCAGACGGATGTAAAAGATCTCATGGCACCTATTATAAAAGACTATGAGAAGTTCCCTGATGCCCTGACCAGATTTCCCCTAGTAATATAAATACCACATAGGGTCTCCCCTGAACCAGGCTGCTAGCCTAGTGGGACTAACCCAGTCAACAAAAGGATAAATAAATAAATTGTGACTCTGACTTAGTCAATTAACCATGTAATGTTCCTTGTTGCCCTTTAGATAAAGCATTTGGGTCTATTGGATTTACTCGCTTAACAGAGAAAAAAGTCATAACCATTATGTTTTTTAAAACTGCTAATTAGACCATTTTTGGCACTTAGCTATAGTAAAAATAAATGGATCACAGCCAGGCTGCTATCAGGAGCAACGTAGAAAACTGCCAGGTAAAGGCAACAGCACAGAATGTCACTGGGGCATAATATGCTTACCAGGATCCAGCCTCACACGTCTACAGAGATTTGCGCCTGCTTTGGATAGAGTTAACTGCTATATTCTCATGTATTACTGCTTTGGGAAATTATATCTGATGTCTGTTTTTAAAGATATATGTATTTATTTATTTATTTATGTTCATTTTTTTCTGATTAAAACAATTTTTGCCTTGAATTTAAAGTGTTACACAATGGTTTGTTAGAAAAGCATGGTATTTGTATGAAAAGCTTTTTAATCTAAAAAAAATTCTGACATGATAACTGCATATGTTGTCTTTACTTGAAGTCTGGTTTCATTGTATTATATTTTGTGATTTTAATATGACTATCAACATGATGAACATTTTTGTTGGATTTTCGTTAATAGTAATGTCTCATAAGGAGTCCAGTCATTCCCAGACACTGCCAGAGATGCAACGTACCTCATAAATTCACCTCAGCATATCTATTATTTTGTATGATATCACCATTCATTTGAATGACAGGTTAATTGCAGTGTTGTGTGTCATGTTTTTGATGTGTTATGATTTACTGAACTGATGTTGCATTTCTGTCTTAGCTAATTTGCAGTCACTTTGTATATTTAATACAGGTGCAAAACAGAATTGGAAACAGTCAGATATGTTGTTGCTGGGTGTGATACACTAATGGCAGAGGGCCTGTATACTGAAAGGCATAATAAGGGGGCAAGACTGTTGCATTGGGGATTGTGCAAACATTACAATACTGAAGTAGCTGAGAAGGACTGGAAACATGAACCGCAAAGAATTATAGAGAATGATGAAATTTATATCACATGGGATCACCCATTACCAGCAGTTCAAAAAATAGATGTGAAAAAAACGGGTTTATATCAGAACATCGAAGTATTAAAACTTCGAATGCTCTGATATCGAACACTATTCAGCGAAGCTGCAGAACAACGAATTCTTTCCTTGGGAAAGAATTTGGTTGGCTGTTTCTGTGGCTTCGCTGTTCTTAGTGGTGTGGTGGAAAGTTACGGGTTGGGTTCAGGTAAGTGTGCGATTGTTTGTACGTTAGGGTTATGGGCGGGTTAAGTGAGTTAGGGTTAGGTTGCGGGTTAGGCATGTATGCGCTAGTGACGGACTTTAGGGTTAGGGGCGGTTTAAGTGTGTTAGGGTTAGGGCGCAGGTTAGGTGAGTGTGCGATAGTGACAGACCTTAGGGTTAGGGTTTGGGTTAAGGTAAGTGGGTAGATAGTAGTGCATGTTTAGTTTAGTGTAGCGTTAGATGTAGGAATTTAAGTGTATGTGTGTGGTTGCTGTTTGTTTGATGTGCTTGTATTGTGTGTGTTTCTGAGCAGCAAATTTTTTCCATGGGAAAAAATTTGCTGTTCTGAATGTTCGATATTTTCATGTTTAGATGTTTTGGGGCCAATGAAATAGCGTTCGCTATTTTCATCTTTCAATAACATGATATAAACGCAAAAAAACAGATATAGGATGGTGCAGTGGTGCAGTGGTAGCATTGTCACCTTACAGCAAGAGGTTATCCAGTTCAATTCTCAGCTGCAGTGCCTTCTGTGTGGCATCTGCATGTCTTCCCTGCATTCATGTGGGTCTCCTCTGGGTGCTCCTGTTTCCTCCCACATTTCAAAGACATGCGTCTGGAGTGTTTCTCCCTGGGCCTCTGCTAAAAATTGGCTTTGTCCCAAGTCAGACTTTCCTGGTAAACAAATGTTAAATAAAATAAGCATAGTAGTCCATGAAAAGAAGACAAAACTAACATTTATTACTGAAACTGCTACACCTAGTGATTACAATGTCTTATGCACAGAGAGACTCAAAGTCATAAAATACCAGGATTTGCTGGCAGAAATGAGGGCAATGTGGAAGATGGATACCCAGACAATTCCAGCAGTACCAGGAGCAGTGGTTCTCATAGAAAAGAATTTACAGTCTTATTTAGGTATGATACATATGCATGTAATGAAATAAACGTTGTAGGACACTGCTAAATTCCAATGCTTTATTTCTTAAAACAAAGATAAAACACAAGATGAGCGCTTTCGGGATGTTCCCTTCATCAGATATTACTCACATAAAACAGACACTATTTAAAATAATGAATAGCCAATGGCAGTCAATGAAAGACCCGCCTGTTTTGAAGGGTGGGTTTTACAGGGATTACATCATTAAGCCCTGGCTTCCTACAGGCCAGTAGCTCAACTATCCATCTAGATTCAGCTAGCTGTGTTAAGTGTTTCAAATTACCTCCTCTATTGTTTACCTTAACGTTCACAATGGCCCTAAAGGTAAAACTATGAGTAGGATATTCCATCATATGTCTACTTAAAGCATTATTAATATCATTGTTCCTTATACGAGACAAATGTTGCAAAATCCTTGCCTTAAACATTTGATTAGTCTTACCCACGTAGAAACTTGGGCATTTAACACATTCTGCCTGGTAAACTATGTCAGTGGTACGACATGTGGCTCTACCTTGAAATACAAACTTCCTGTGAGTAACTGGATGTACAAAATCAGATGTTTATTTCATTTCATTTCGTTGGTTGGTTCGTGTGGTAGGACTTTGGTGCAGTATTTGATTTTTTACCTACATATACATGTAACTCCATATGAATTACAGAATGAGTCAGTTCTGGGCCTGTCGTGGGTGCCGTGAAGCGCACTTTTGGCTAACATCAAAGATTGAAACAATAATAATTTCACAAACTTTTAATTATAGCTTGACTTCGGAATGTAGTCCATTCCCATCATGGTATTAGAAACCGAAAAGACTTGGAGAAATTAAACTGACAGGTTTCATTGTTTAGTCTTGGTTGCTTGGCTTTTGATACTTATGGCTATAATTTAACAACAAAAATCCAGACTTATGAGGCACACATGCTAGTTTTACATACAACTGTGCAAATAACAGCAGAAGGGCCATCATAAGCACCCTAGTGTTACAGTTCCCTGATGAACCTTTTACACATCCACAAAACAATCAGCATCAGAACTATTACAGCCTACATTTTGCTTGCGACATAAATAGGACATGCTGGTGAGACAGATATCTCAGAGAATTCCCATTCTCTGGAATAGGCCCCCGAGCCATGTGAAGGAAAGTCCTTCCGTAACTCTATTTAAGTTTAACTTGGACCAGTGGATGGGAGATCAGAAATAAACCCCCTGATCTGACACCTGTGTCTCTGATGGATACAGCAGCCAGTAAATCATGTCATAACCAAAAAAATCACCCCATTTATAAATGTCTAAAACGTAAAACGTATGGGTCACATTTGGGTTACATGGTTAGGCCCATAAACACCCTAGAGGTCATTATCCTAGTTTACACCTAAGAACCTGTAGTTGTCCTTTCCTTTGACCACCATTTTTTACCATGTCTCAAGCTCTTGTAAAGCCTTCATAGTTTTTGAGGGGTAATGGAAGTATTTGGGTTACATGGTTAGGCCCATAAACACCCTAGAGGTCATTATCCTAGTTTACACCTAAGAACCTGTAGTTGTCCTTTCCTTTGACCACCATTTTTTTTTACCCTGTCTCAAGCTGTTATAAAGCCTTCATAGTTTTTGAGGGGTAATGGAAGTTAATATGTATTCTTCTATGAGTATTGTGGACATTTTTGATGTGTTTAATTAATACTATAGAGTCATAACACTAAGGATGGGTGGCCACGGTGGTGTAGTGGTTAGCATTGTCACCTTACAGCAAGAGGTTCTCCGGTTCAATCCTCGGCTGGGGTGCTTTCTGTGCGGAGTCTGCATGTCCTCCCTGTGGTTGTGTGGGTTTCCTCCGGGTGCTCCGGTTTCCTCCCACATCTCAAAGACATGCAGTAGGTGGATTGGACACTCTAAATTGGCCCTAGGTGTGAGTGCGTGTGTGTGTCTTCTGTGGAAGGTTGGGCGCCGGGCTGGCAACTCGACAGTGTAAAACTCCACTGCCAATTATGAGCAGACAGGTGATCCACTGTGGTGACCCCTAACCGGGAAAAGCCGAAAGAAGAAGAAGTCATAACACTAAGGCTGTGGAACCCGTTGTATTCAAACCCATGCAGGATGGAACTACCGATCTCATTCATAAAACTTTACTTTGACTTTTATGTCTGATATCTGACATATATTAAAGTAAGAAAACACTGGCACCCAGAATAGATGTTCGCTAAAATAATCTAAATTTGTAATTGCGCATTTTTGTGCAGATTTTCATCCTAACTAAACAGTTTTTGAGTTATGGAGTTACTGGTAAAGTACACCTGACTTTTAAAATGTACCTGTTTTACCAGGTTAACTTCAGGACACTGAAAGCAGTGAACAAAAGCAGACCATTGCCCTTTAAAGGCTTTACTACTGCTTGCACTTGTTTTGCACACAACTTTCAGACTAAACAAGTACTTCCCACACCGTTGCAGCTGTGGGAGTCGGAACATAAGTAACGGATGCTTTATGGTTATTACAAAGTTGATGGCAAAGACGTAATGTTGGTAGATGTAGCAGACAGACAGGCACTGTCTGTAGAGCAACATATGGATAGGTAGGCTAACAGAAATACCATTATTAATTAGATATTATATAGTGGATGTTCTTCATCTCACATTGCTGCAGTCCTTACACTTGGGTAGTCCGCTGTCCTCGGTCGGCCCGAATATCAAAGTATAAGGCTGACGTCGGTCAAGGCGCATTTGACTGACATCAGGACGTCAGGGTACAAATGCGCATGACCGACGTCATATCCTCAGTCTTTTTTGCCGCATGGTCCGATGCAGAAGCAGCATTGCAAGTGCCGGTTGGCGTTCTGAGATTTTTCGATTTCGAAGTTTCAGACCGAGTTCAAAGTTGGTTAAGTACCCGTTGGGAATATTTTAGTTTTTCTTGCCTCAGTGATTTACGGATGTCAGAAAAAGTGAATAATTGCATTTCTTGTGGGAAACAGATACCGCATAGAGATTATCATACTTTGTGTATTCCTTGCTTAGGGCCTGAGCACGACGTTGTTGGGTGTCGCTCTTGTGCTAGATTCAATAAACGCACTATAAAGAGAAGGTTGGATTGTGCCAGGTTAGTCTTTGGGAAGCGGTGCAATTATAAAATGCCGTCGGATGCTCCGACGCCCGCTTCTTCGAAGAAGCGCAAGGACAAAGCAGTTAAGCCTAGGCTAGAAGAACCGTCTGTACTGGACGCCGGTTCTTTAGAGGTGTCGGTGGAGCCGGTGGTTCCACCGGAGGTTTCATTGGGTTCCCAGGGAGAGACTTTGTTATTGCAGGATGTGGCCTCTCAGGAGGCAGGTCAGGCTGAAGGGGCTTCTCAGGCTACTATACTCCCTTCCCTTCCTAGGGTGGTTAGGCCCTCTCCTTCTGTTTCCAAGGCTTCTCCCAGGGGCAGGCCAGGTTTAGCTTCAGTTGGTGTCACCCCTAGTTCTTCAGGTGCTGTGCCCAAGAAGCATATGCTTAAAATGGCAGAAGATTTGATTACTTTGATTAGGGTTCTTTGCCCCCTCCTGATAAGAGACCTAGGGTGGAGCCTGAGCCAGGGAGTTTTGAGCAGGCTTCGGATGTTTCAGAGTCTTCGGCTGAAGACTTGCAGGAGTATTCTCCTTATTCTGACTCTGATGTGGATGATTCTACTCCTTCTGCTTCTCCTCCTGAGGATTTTTCTTTTTCAGAAACTCTTCATTCTATGAGGGAGCATTTTAAATGGGAAGGTCAGGACTTCTCTGATTCCAGGAAAAGGCTTAGGGAATTTTTGTTTTTACCCCAGCATAGGCCTTTGGCTATACCTCCTGTTTTAGATGTTGTGGAAGATGTTTTTGCAGAGGCTTCTCTTAATCCTGATTCTTTGCCTCCTGCTCCTGTTAAACCGGATAGATATTACAGGGTGCCTGAAGCTCATAAGTATCTCTTTAAGAGTCCTAGGGCAGACCCAGAAACTGTTAGTCAGGGGCCTAAAGGTGTTAAGGCTTCTGTTGTCAAGAATCCGGTTCCTTCTGACAAGGAGGCCAAGGCTTTGGATAGATGGGGAAAGAAAGTTTATACTTCTTCCACTCTAGCTATGAGGGCTTTGAATTGCCAGTTTCACATGTTAAAATACCAAAACTATCTCCTTTCACAATTGAAGTCTAAGGTTGATGCTCTTGCGGAAGGTATTGATTGTAAAGAGTTGCAAGATTTAGTACATGTTTCTGAACAGGTGGGTAAGCATTCTTTGCAATGTGGTTTTGATGCTGTACAGGCCTCGTCTAGGGTGGCTGCCACTGGGTCAGTTCTTCGCAGGCACGCCTGGCTGAGGGATCAGACTTTATCTGACCATGTTAAAACAAGGATTTTAGATGCTCCTTTACAATCTGATGTGTTGTTTGGTTCTCCTGTTGAGACAGTTTTAAAGAAAATGGAAGACAAGGCTAAGTCTATGCAGACTGTTAAAGATTTTTTGCAGGTTCAGCCTCCAAAGTTTAGTAGAAATTGGCCTACTAAGGGGTGGATGTATCCTTCTTATGATTCCCAGTCTAGGGGTAGATCTAGACGTGGTAGGGGCAGAGCTCAGGGCTCTTTCAGGCCTAGAACAGGAGTTCTCCTGCACAGTCTTCAGGTGAGGGCAGGGGTCAGTCCTTTCGTAAACAGACCCAATGACCTACCTTTTCAGCTGCCAGAGCCTTCCCGTCTGGCAGCACCTTTGGGAGGAAGGTTGGCACTTTTCAAAGAAAATTGGAGTTTAATTACCCAAGACAGATGGGTATTGGATATCATACACCACGGTTACAGGTTTTATTTCCATACCTTGCCTCCTTTCAAAGGCATGCCAGACGTTCCTCCTCCACAAAGAATAGAGGCTCACAAGCAAATTTCTCTGTTACTCCAAATAGGGGCCATTCAGCCGGTCCCTATGCCAGAAGTGGGCCTAGGATTTTATTCTCGCCTGTTCCTAGTACCAAAGAAAGGGAACACGTGGAGACCAATTTTGGACTTATCTATCCTCAACACTTATCTGGACATTCCCAAGTTCAAAATGTTGGCGCTACAGCAGCTTTTACCTCTGCTGGGCAAAGATCATTGGATGGTAACTTTAGATCTCAAGGAGGCTTATCTTCATGTTCCTATCAGACTGAGTTGCAGGAAGTATCTGCGTTTTCGAGCTGGGACTTCTCATTATCAGTTCTCTGCATTGCCCTTTGGCTTATCTACTGCGCCCAGAGTGTTCACGAAGGTTCTGGCTCCAGTGATAGCTTTCCTCAGGTTAAAAGGAATACAGATTTATCCCTATTTGGACGATTGCCTAATTCTGGCTCAAGGAAGGGACGAGCTTCTTCATCATTTGGATTATGTGGTAGCAGTGCTAAGATGCCTGGGGTATTCTGTGAACGAAATAAAGTCCAGTCTAGTACCCTGTCAAGACATGTGCTTTCTGGGTGTGAGACTGAATACAGCATCCCAGATGGCCTTTTTGACCCCGGACAAACAAAAGAATCTTTCCCTTTACTTTCATCAGTTGTCTCATCAGTCCGGGCTGACTGCAAGGACAGTCCTTCAAGCCTTAGGGTTCATGGCATCTTGTATTCTGGTGCTTCCCAATGCCAAACTGCATATGAGGAAGCTACAATGGTATCTCAAAAATGTATGGACACAGCACTGCCAGGATTTGGACACTGTCATTCCAATAATACCTTGCATTCAAAAGGAATTTTTGTGGTGGGCTCAGGAATGTCACCTAAACAAGGGACTCTCTGTGACCCGGCCAGAGGCGAGTCAGATTCTAACGACAGATGCCTCAGACAAAGCTTGGGGAGCTCATCTGAATGGAAAGTGGATACAAGACAAGTGGCCTGCCAGACTACAGCATCTACATATCAACTTGAAAGAGATGTTAGCAGTCCAGTTTGCATTAATAGCTTTCAAGGATTTACTTCTTCCAGGGCAGGTGTTGATTCTAACAGACAACACAACTGTCATGTGGTACATCAACAAGCAAGGCGGAACACATTCTTATCCTCTATGCAGGCAAGCGATGATTTTGTGGGAGACTGCTCTCAGTTTACAGCTAAATCTTCAGGCAAGGTTTCTGCCGGAGCACAGAACTCCTTAGCAGATGTGTTGAGCAGACAAATTATGGATCCCCACGAGTGGAAATTGGATCCTCATGTATTTCAGAAATTGACAGTGTCATGGGGAACTCCAGACATAGATCTGTTCGCTTCCCCACTAAACCACCAGCTGCCAAAGTTTTGCACAAAAAGGTTTCATCCCACAGCTTGGAGAGTGGATGCTCTTTCTTTCAATTGGAGCAATCTTCATGTGTATGCCTTTCCGCCTCTGCCTCTCCTCCCAAAGGTACTACTAAAGGCCAGACAAGACAAGCCAAAGATGATTTTAATAGCTCCAGATTGGCCTCGACAGCATTGGTACCTATTACTGAGGAGCCTGGTACGGAAGCCTCCATGGCCTTTGCCTACGATTCCACACCTGTTGTCTCAGGAGGACAGTCATTTGCTCAATGTCAAGCTTCACTCTCTGCACCTAACAGCCTGGCATATTCTGTTTTGAACCATAGTGGGCCTCCACTTCCACGACAAGTTTTGAATGTTATTTTGGAAGCTAGAAGGCCTAGTACAAGGAAAGTGTACGCAGACACATGGAAGAGATTTTTATTTTGGAGTGCAGCAAAGGATTTTGATGTTTCTGAGCCTAATTTAAGTGTGGCTCTTCAATATCTTACTGAGTTACTGGACAAAGGTTTGTCCTTCTCTTCTATTAAGGTTCATGCTGCAGCAATTTCGGCTCACTATGATTGTGACCCACCATTGTTTTCTCATCCTTTGTTCAAGCAATTTCTTAGAGGGGCAAAGAATATAAGACCCCCACGAAGAGCTCCTACTCCTGCTTGGGATCTCAATTTTGTGTTGGAGAAACTCACTCTACAACCTTTTGAGCCTGCAGCTACTGCTGAATTAAAGTTTTTATCATGGAAGACTGCTTTTTTGTTGGCCATTACCTCTGCAAGAAGGGTTTCTGAGTTGCAGGCCCTTATGGCAGTTGAGCCTTTCTTGATTTTCCATAAGGATAGGGTATCTTTACGTACTAATCCTTCCTTTATGCCTAAAGTGGTTTCTAGTGTGGCTTTAAACCAAACTATTCATTTGCCTACCTTTTATGCAAATCCCCAAAATAAAGGGGAAAAGATTTTGCACACTTTAGACGTACACAGGCAGTTGCGTTATTATTTGGACAGAACTAAAGGGTTCAGGCAGTCTCAGCAGTTATTTGTTTCTTTTGCGTTGAGTTCTCGGGGCAAGCCTGTGTCAAAACAAACTATTTCTAAGTGGATTGGGTTTTGCATTGCTTTCTGTTATTGCCATCATGGCAAGGAAGTTCCAGCTGGGATTAGGCCTCATTCCACTAGGGCTACTGCCACTTCAACAGCTTTTTTGAGAGGGGTGGCAACTAAGGATATTTTGGAGGCAGCTACTTGGAGTTCAGTGCATACTTTTTCCAAGCATTATCACCTACCACTTTACTCTAAATCCAGGGCTGGTTTTGCCACTGCTGTTTTGCAGGGCATTTTGGCAGCTCCTGCTTCCTTATAATTTGGCCATCCTCCCTTTCCTCTGCTTTGGGATTCTACCCAAGTGTAAGGACTGCAGCAATGTGAGATGAAGAACATAGTACAGTTTTGTACCTACCATAAATGTAGATGTTCGAAGATCCACATTGCTGCAGTCCAATTTACCCTCCCTCCTTCCCCTCTGTAGTTAGAGGCGGTTGTGTGGGTTGGGTGGTCATTTGGGTGTATATTGTCTATTGTATATATTGTACATATTTTTAGTGCTAGGATGGTTGGTTGTTGGTTTGCTGTCTTTTGTTTTTTCACCTTTATTTTTAGGGTCTTCTGACATCTGGGGCAAGAAAAGACTGAGGATATGACGTCGGTCATGCGCATTTGTACCCTGACGTCCTGATGTCAGTCAAATGCGCCTTGACCGACGTCAGCCTTATACTTTGATATTCGGGCCGACCGAGGACAGCGGACTACCCAAGTGTAAGGACTCCAGCAATGTGGATCTTCGAACATCTACATTTATGGTAGGTACAAAACTGTACTTTATACAGATATGAGAGTTTTGATTGGCTGTGGAGCCACAGAGAGTGTTTGTTACACAGCTGCATCACTGCTTTACAATTAGCCACAGAAATAAAAACTATATTATTAGAGAATAGAATGTTATTTACAGTCTGCTGGCAGTGCCTCTTCCCCCACCCTCTCTGTTAAGGATGACTCATAGGTTCATAGGTTCATAGGTTCATACTAGGCTATCTGCCCAAGGGCATTTACAAGCCTAGCCCATAGTTTTGTGGCTTACGCCACCCCTTTAGTATGGGGAACTATACCCATTATTTTGCTGTGCCTCTGTTGAGCAGTGACACTGAGGTAATCCCTGGGGTATATCTGCGATCTCCCATCCATTGGTCAAGATTTCTCTTGAACAAGGCCAGCGAGGTGCTCTGCCTCACATATACCGGGATTTTATTCCACAGCATAGGGAGTCTTTGGGTGATGAATCTATCCCTCCAGCACGTCCTATTAATAGCCATGTCGAGGTTTAAGTCTCCCGCCCTTGTGGCTCTGATGGATCTAGATTTTTTGAGGTGAAGCATATTCATCAAATCTGGGTTTGACATGCCCTTGTATGTTAGGCAAAGGTCACCTCTGAGCAAGCGGTGGCGACTGAATAGAGCTGGAGTTCTTTCAGTCGGGCAGCATAGGACAGATGTTTGAGACCCTTTATCCTTTTGGTGAGGAACTTTTGTGGCCTCTCCAGCTGCTGCAAGTGTCGGGTCAGATACATTGCGAATGGGGCATTGTACTCAATCATTGGTCTGATGAGTGATGAGTATAGGGAGACTATGACCTCGCTTGATCTAGATGAGAATCCCTTCATGATAAGGTGGGCAATGTAGAAGGTCTTCCTAACTATTTTAGCTACATGGGTGTCGAATGACAGACTACTATCAACCTGGGTCCCCAGGTCCCTGATAACTTCTTCTGTACTCAGTGGATTGCCACCTATTTGGTAGCTAGGGGTAACCTTGTTTTTCCCGAAGGGTATGACTATGCATTTTTTGGCATTTAACTTTAGGCCATGGCTCTGGCACCAGTTATCCGTTTCTGTGAGAGCCTTCTGAAGGATATCTGTGTCAGATGTGTTTTCTACTATGGCCCAGTTTGCAGTCATCTGCAAACTTTGTCAGCCATAACCCTCCTGTGTTTGCTTGTACTTGGAAAAGTAGATGCCAAACAAGAGTGGGCCCAGGACTGAGCCCTGTGGTACACCACTTGTGACAGGCTTTGAGTCTGACATGGCGCCAGCAACTCTGACCCTGTGGGTTCTGTCACTCAGCCAGTTTGCAACCCATCTTGTGATGTATGGGTTAACATTTAAGCTGATGAGTTTTCAATGATACCCGAGTGGGGTATTGTATCAAAGGCCTTCGCCAGATCGAGGTAGGCTGTATGGACTGCCTTTCCTCATCAATGGCTTTGGTGACTGTTTGAAAAAGTCAACCAAGTTTAGAAGGCATGATCTGCCTTTGACAAAGCCAAACTGGGATGGATCCAAAGTCTGCAAATTCCCTATGTCTTTATTTATGAGGTCCATTATGATCCTCTCCATGGCTTTGCAGATAAGGCTTGTCAAGCTAATGGGCGGTAATTTCCAGGGTCGGTGGAGGCACCGCCTTTGTGAAGTGGGACCACAGTTGCAGTGCGCCACTCCCTGGGTACGTATCCAGAGGTAAGACTATGATTAAACAGCTGTCCTAGCTGTGGGTTTAATTCCTCGTTGAGTTCGTGGAGCACACAGCCGGGACACCATCAGGTCCCATGGATGCTGTGTTTTTTGCTTTGGAGAGAGCAGTTCTCACTTGGGCGTTGGAGATGTTTGGGGGGCTGCAATCGCTTGGTATAGATATCTCTCCTTTTGGGGGGGAGGGGGGGAGAAGTTTGCACTGAACCTGTCAGCCAGTATGTTGGCAATGTCTGTAGGATCAGTAATCTTCACTGACTCCTTCACATCTCCGTGATATGGTATTGAGCACTCATATTGCTGTCTGTTCTGGTATCCAGGGAGAACAGCACCATCTTCTAATCTCTCATCATTTATTTTCCTTCTATCTCTTACCTCTGGACTTCTTTTAGTAGCTTGATATCCATCTCCTTGTGTATCATTCATTACTGAAGACTGCAGTCAAGATGTAGTTTGACTGGCCCCTGAAAGTGGAAGTATTAGCTCCTGCCTCCTGGAGTCTAACCCTCCCCAAAGAAACAATTCAACATTCTGTTCGCTATTGTCATAGCCTTTTCATGCTGCTAATGGTGGCCCAGTCCATGCGTGATATTATTTCTACTTTGTTTCTGTAATTTCAAACCCTTCCTCCCCTTACCTTGATGATATCTAACAAAGGAGCTGTCATGGCCCAAGTGGAATACTTTATATTTATCTACACTGAACCTAAGCTGCTAACTTTCTAACCACCCACTTTGATTAGCCTTTTCATGATCTTCTTTGGATTCTTCCCTGTATCCCACACTTTTGCATCTATCTTTCAGTTGTCATCAAAAACATTGATACTATTCTTATTTTCCAATAAATATGTCCAAACTGTCGACTTTGAAGTATACTGGCCGCAGGAGTAACCCCTGCCATATGCTGCTGGTTGCAGACCCATTTTATCATATAGTACCTGTCAGCACAACCCTCTGTGACCTACTTTTAAACTATACACAGTTCATTTCTTCATTCTGAGTCCTGTCCAGAGTTCCTGCAGTTTTCCTAGTAGTCACCTGTACTGGATCAAGTCCAGTGCCTTGCTGAAGTCCAGGTATTCCATATCTACTGGTGCTTCCCATTTCAAATTCTTATGTAACCCACTCAGATCCATAGAAAAGGCAGGGCAGTGGGTTGGCTGCCTCAGAACTCAACTTGTAGGGGACACCAAATAGTTTGACAGCTTACAAGCTGTCCTTAAGAGATCAGGATCACTGCAAAACTGTTTTTATTTTCTTCAAATGTTGCAACAAGTCATCAGGGTGCTACATAATAATTTGTTGCTACCTTAACAAAAAAGTATGACAGTTTACAGGCTGTCATAAAGTGCTTGTAATTGCTTATAGATAGTGTGTGTGGGGGTGCCAAATGGATATGCTGTCCAGGATGTCAAACACCCTTACTACAGTTCTGATCCCACTTTTAAAACTGGATCATATTCTACTAACAGATACTTCTGGCCATGAATTCAGGTGTTTTCTGTCCTGAAAATTGTCATCTAGGAAGCCAACCATCTTTCTGGTCAAGATTCTCTCTCTCTCTCTGACTTTACCTGCCACAAGCCAGTAGTTCTACCGATTTTTCCCATTCTCTCCCTTCCCGCCTTACAGGTGTACCACTATTGTCATATTGCAGACCACTGTGCCTTTTTGCAAGACTAGTGATAAACTGAAGTTCCAAAAAGGGTTGCATAAGCACACTGATCAGATGCTTGAGGGCCCTGGGAGACCGATAGTACACTTCATATGTCTTATCCTCCCTTGGGACATCCAGTTCCCTCTATTTTCTACTGACTATTCACATTCTAACCCCTTAGCTCTGCCTTCCTCCTAGTATGGCACTCTTCCCACCTTTTATTCATGAAAACTGAGGTAAGTATTCAATCAGTCCATCTTCTTTTTCCCCTATCTTCTGTGATTCTCTTTTCATTCTCACTTAGCCTGATCAGAGCAATTTGTCTCTTCCTCCTTTCTGCAATATACAGAAAGAAGCATTTTCTTACCCTTCTTGATTCCTTCTATTGCTTCTCTTCCAGCTTGCATGTTTGCTGTTCTTGCCTCAATTGTCACTCTTCTGTTTGTTTCTTTGTATTGTGTCTTTCAGTACCATATATTATCCAGCCCCCACCCCTTCTACCTTTTCCTATACCCTGTCTTTTGACTCAGTCACTGACTGTCCTCATCTTTCTGTGTAGCCCCGCTGGGTTTGTCTGTTTTTTACTTTCTACCTGTTCCTCAAACCCTTGTTTGATGAGCAAAGCTCTGGCTATGACTCCTGAGTTTTATATTTGTGATTCATTCCCATTGCTTGTTTACCACCTCAGTTGTTTTCTCACTTATGATTTATTTTTGACACTATTCAATAGTTCGGCATGATTGGTCCACTGAAATCCCACGCCATTGTCTTTGACCCTGATTTCTTACTCTTCCCTTTACTCTAAACCATAAAGCTGTATGATCACTGCTGGATAATGGTGCCTTCTTCTTCTTTACATTCCTGATCCTCTTTGCCTTGGTAAGGAATACATCAAGATTCTTTCGTTCTTTATTTCTTGCTTTCTTTCCCATTATACTCCCTGATCCTCCTCTTCCCCTGTATGCTGGCTTCTGGTACATACAAGACTTCTGAGAATGATAGATCTGATGTTGTTAATCTTCGTTCATTCCTTGCTGATGGGTTAGCGGTTTCATCCTCCGAACCAAGCCAGCCTCATACCAAGCTCGTGTCAGCCAAAAACTCTCGAGCTAAGATCCTATCCAGGATGCTCTGCTCCCTGTTACCACAGATCTCGTTTACCGTGTTGCTGTACAGCCGTGTCAAGCTACTCTCTCTCAGCTAAGTGAACAATTTTTTTGAAAATTTCTATATTGTTAGTGCTTAAAAAGTTTTCAATCAGTTACTATCTCTATACTCCTAATACTCCTACCCTATCGTAACTTTAAGACTCTCTCCCTATAGTTTTTTCCCTTTTATTCCCCTTTTCTTACCTTTGAGGTAATTCTTCATTACCATCATTGGAAATCCTTATTTTCTGTCTTTCTTACCCTTCTGGGTAGTTTTCTTAACTCCTTAGTACTGTTGTTCTTCTCCCTTCATATCATTATGTTGGACAAGAAAAGTAGTGTTGGTTTCAAACAATGTATGAAATGCGGCCATCAGTTACCGCTTTCTGATGGCCATGATTTATGTGTCTATTGCTTGAATGTCTCCCACCTTTCAGTGGATCCCCCATGTGGGATTTGTAGAAATTTTTCGACCAGGACTCTCAGTGAAAGGAAGAACAGGTTCATCTTGAAAGGCCTCCTTAAAACTCCTTTCTGCAAGGCTATCTCTGGGTCAGAGAGCTCACCCCTCCTGCTAAACCCCGTAAGAGGCATTCTTCTTCTTCCTCCTTGAGGTTGCTCACTTCATCTCCCTCTAGAGATTGCAAGGAGTCGACTCACAAAAAGGTAAAAATTTCGAGCCTTCCTCTGCCATCTGTGGCCCTTTTGGCCTCAGCCTTGACACCGCCCCAGTTATTTCTTGCTCCAGCTATGTCTTCTTTATTGCCACTGGCACCGGAGTTCCCGGTGCAGACACTTATGGCTCTGACAGTTTCATTACAGCCTTTATTGGCACCATCTCTGCAGGTACAGTCTCCTTTGGCACCGTTGGTGCAAACTCCTACAGCCCCGAATTTGATGATACTGTCCTCTACGGTGCAGATACCTTTGGCACCAACATGCTGTTTGGTGCAGTCTTTTTCGGCACCATTGTTACTGGTGCAGACACCTTCCTTGATGGCACCATACCCATCGGTGCAGACATTTGCCACACCACCCTTTATGGTGCAGACACCTTCGACTTCTATGGCACTGCCTTCGTAGGCTCAGATAACCTTGACACCATTCTCCTCGGTGTAGACACCCACAGTTCGGGGCTCTGCACCACACAAACTAGCAAGGACTAAGTACTCTCCTTCC
The DNA here is from genome assembly GCF_019279795.1 of Protopterus annectens. Classification (NCBI taxonomy): domain Eukaryota; kingdom Metazoa; phylum Chordata; order Ceratodontiformes; family Protopteridae; genus Protopterus; species Protopterus annectens. The sequence continues at coordinate 628,687,614 of NC_056743.1, read as the reverse complement.
TTGGATCTGTTTGTTGGAAGCCAATATATAGCTCTTTTCTAGAAAGGCCACAATTGCCTTCAGGATTCTCTATGAGGTCGACCAGGAGCTTCTCAGGACACGATGTGTTGTGGTTTGTCGACCAGTTGCTTGTGGCCAACCTTTTAAAGCTACGTTTCCTCTTCCAAGTGACTGTATTTCTCAACAGACTCCAACGTATACTCCTCCTTCGACTTCTATGGAAGCATTAAAGCCCCTTCCTCTGACAGCAGCTTCCCTTCCTCTGACCCCAATAGTGGACCTCACTTTGGAGCCAGAGTCATCCTTGTGGCCCTCGGTGCACTGGGCATTGGGCTGTTCTCAGGCTAGTGGCTGTGCCATGGGGGAAGGCATTCTTAGCTCCACACCAATTTTTTCTATGGCACCCTCCTTCCCTCATGCTCCACAGCCCTCTTAAGACTCCTGGTCTGGGGGTTGGCTCTTCAGAGTGGGGTGTGACCCCGGTTCCAAGGTTGTCATGCTTGGTTCCAAGCTCCCATCCCTCTTCGGCTGGTCTGGCCTTCCAGGCCATGGAGAGGGTCTTTGCCTGTGCTGGTAAACCCTCCATGTCGGAGTTCCACCCCCCCCCCTGTGCTGCAACTGTTGCAAGCCACAACCACTGGACACTGGGCACAAGGGCCTCAGGTTTCTCCCCCTCAGTAGATCTCCTCTTTGCAATCTTCCCCAGAGATCCCCCCTGAGGAAGTACCTCACAAGGTTTCATGCAAGAGGAAGCACATGGACTCTACTGAGGAGTCTTTGACTGAAGGTACGGACTTTGATGACAGGGAAGGGTCCCCACGGTCACCCTCTGATGAGGTGTCCTTTGGTGACATCCTCAAGATCCTAAGGCATAGGGGTGACTGGAAGTCCTCCAACCCTTCCTCAGAGGAATCTGTATTCCTGCAGGCCTTTCGTGCCTGGCCCCCTACCTTCTGGGTTACCCCGATGGCCGATGAGCTCGTCCAGCTCATCATCCAGAGTGCATGGAAGGCTTCTGACACCCTAGAAGCTATACCGTGGAGGCCTGACAAGATTTTATCTCCCCCAGCTGAACGTCCCCATTGGTCAAAAGGTCTTCCAGTAGATGCCATGGTGGTGGTGGCTGCAACCAAAAAAGGGTTGGCAGAAGAGAGCCAGACTGTCCATTTGCCCAACAAGGAGTCCCGAGCGATAGACAGACTTGAGAAGCATGTGTTTGCTTCATCGACCTTCGCTGTAAGGTCCTTGAACTACTTGGCACACTTTACAAGGCTCCAGAGGGACCTTATCAACCAACTCTCTGAAACTTTGGGGCAGGAGCTGTTTCTGATGAGGCCCACGATAATGTAGCTTCTCAAATAGTGACCCTAGAATCGATATCCAATTCTTCCATGCACCTTACTTCACATGCAACGGAAGGAGTGGCTAGAGTGGCTGGTGCAGGTATAGCCATGAGACGACATGCCTGGATGCACCTTTGTGACTTTGTGGACTCCTTAAAGACTTCCTTTATGAACACCCCCATCAAGGCCACTTCATAATTTGGCCCTAAGGTTAAAGATACGCTGGCAAGGTATGAACAAGATGGCAAGACCCTATCTGCCATTGGTGTCCGACACGCCACTCCTCAATGATTCTACTCCAGAAATCAGAGGAGTGGGAAGATGTGGCACAGAAAATCACAGGGCTCTATCAGTGATGCACTTGCCGAGTTCTCCCCTAGAGGCAGAGGGGGAAACTCCAATGGAAGGGGAGGTTCACGAAACCGGGGTTCCAGAAATTCTTTCTCTGGGCAACCCTACCAGCGCTCCTGAAGCATTGCCCGACTTCTCACCTCTGGAAGGGGTCGGGGGTAATTTTTCCTTGTACCCCACTGCCTGGTGAAACATAACCACCAATTCTTGGGTGCAATGGATAATATCCAGGCTATCGCATCCAGGCTATCGCATCCCCTTCCATTTCTGTCTCACCTCATCCAAAGACTTACTCAACATCCCACCCAGTCAAAGGGAAGCAGCAACACATGAAATCTGAAAGCTGCTACAAAAAAGAGTCATCCAAACGGTCTCCCCAGACCAGATAGGATCCGGTTTTTACTCAAGGTCCTTTCTAGTGCCAAAAAAGACAGGGGACTGGAGACCGATTCTGGCTCTCAGTACACTGAACAAATTTGTAAAAACAGAGAAATTCCAGATGGTCATGGTTCAGTCTATCCTTCCTCTTCTGGAAGAAGATGATTGGATGTGCTCTGTAGATCTTCAGGATGTGTATTACCATACAAAAATGGACAAGTGCTCAAGAAGATACCTCTGCTTCTGTATAGGAGCCAATCACTGCCAATTTTGAGCACTGCACTTCAGTCTCTCTACAGCCCTCAGAGTGTTCACCAAATACATGGAATTGGTCATCGCTCACCTGCGATTCCAGGCGTTTCCATACTTAGACGACTTGCTCCTCACCACCCCCACCAAGCGTCTACTGGAAGAAGCCCTAGACTACACTCTTCTCACAGTACAGTGCCTGGGAATCACTATAAACTGGGAGAAGTCTAACATGACCCCAACACAATTTTTAGAATTCATTGGGGTTCTGTTGGACACAAGGAATTGCACAGCATCCCTTCCGGATCACAGACTTCAAAGAATAAGACAACAGGTTCAGCCACTATTCTGTCACCACAAATCATCTGCTCGGTCCATACTTCAACTCTTGGGGTCAATGGCAGCCTCGATCACCATTATTCCTCTGACCAGATTCCACATGAGACATCTCCAGTGGTTACTTCTCACTTAGTGGTACCCTCTACAACATCCTTTGTCCTTTTTGATAAGTGTAACTCAGAGATGCAAGCAAGATTTGCTCTGGTGGACTTCTCAAAATCCCCAACAATGGTCTCGCCCCTTCAGCCCCCATCAGCCAAAAACCACCGTGACCATGGATGCCTCCCTGATGGGGTGGGGGGCGGGGCTATGTCAGGGGAAACTCGGTCCAAGGCACCTGGTTGGAGACAGAGGCCCATTTGCATATCAGTATCCTGGAACTGAGGGCGGTGCTTTTAGCATTGCAAGCATTCCACTCCATCCTTCTGTCAGGGACTGTTGGGATCCAATCAGACAACATGTCAGTGCTCTGGTACATCAACAAGCAAGGGGGCACCAGATCTTAGCTGTTATGCTGAGAGGCCTTGAGAATATGGCAATGGGCCATAGCTTCCAACCACCTTCTAATTGCAACGCACATTCCTGGGAGCTCCAAAGTGACTGCAAACAAATTGAGCAGGTGCATTCTACAACCTCACGAATGGTCCCTCAACCCTGTGATAGCAGCAAGAATTTTCAACCACTGGGGCCAGCCTTGCTGCGACCTATTCACCTCCCCACCCAACTATAAGTGCAGCAACTACTTTGCCCTGATCCCCCTCAGGGACAGTCACCGAGAGACGCTCTTGTCCATGCTTGGTCCTCGGGTTTACTTTATGCTTATCCTCAGATTCCCCTCATCTCTCAATTTCTGAAGAAAGCATGGCAGTTGAAAGCAAAGTGATCCTCATTGCTCCATATTGGCCTTGACAAGTTTGGTTCCCCTTCCTCTGGCCTCACCTGCTAGATCGACCATGGATCCTCAATCCATCCCCAACGTTGATCTCCTATCCGCAGGGTCTGACTCACCCCAATCTAACAAACCTGAAGCTGATAGCTTGGTTTCTCCACTTCCTATGATTGCCAGGCAGGATAACCTCTCTTCCCTGGTGCGCAGTATTCTTATTGCATCTCATAAATCGTCCACCAGGCTAATCTATCTCAGCAAATGTAAAAGGTTTTCATTATAGGCAGTGAATAAACTATTGGACCCCTTGTCAGCCCTAGTTTCGGTGGTTTTAGATTACTTATCACATCTTTTTCAATCTGGGGTGTCAGCCTCTACTATTCGTGTTCATTTAGCTGCCATTTCTAATTTCCACATTGGCTTTCAGGATTCTTCACTCATGTCACATAGACTCTGTATGACTTTCTTGAAGGGTATTTTTTACCTAAAACCTCCCTTTAGAGAACCAGTACAACCTTGGGATTTGGCCTTGGTTCAACAAGCCCTAATAGCTCTCCCCTTTGAACCTGTATCTTCATGTGATTTAAAGTACCTCTCTTGGAAAACTTTGTTTCTGGTTTCAATCACATCGACCAGATGTTTTAAGTGTTCTTGTTTTTAGATTTTAGACGTCTTTTGTACAAGCACTATTTTAAGTGTATTGTTATACCTTTATGAGGTTGATCATGTGATTTTCTTTCACTGTTTAAATGGGAACTTATTTTTTTGAAATGTAATCTGAAGAAGTTGTCTTATTGAAGGCGACAAAAAGCGCTTCATTAAATTGTTGAACATTATCAGTGTTTGAGCCTGATTTACGGAGCTTCTTTGTTTTTGCGGAGTTGTGGTTTTATATAGTTTGTCCTTTTGTGTTGAATCGCTTCTGGTGATTCAAGTGGTGCAAACAGTCCAAACTTGTTTGGACCTACTCAAACACAATCTGAACTTTTAAACTTAACAACGTTATTGAACGCTTTGTCTCAACGAGTGGACGAATTAGCTGTCCGTTTGGATTTACAACAACAAAAATCAGCTGTTCTGAGTACCACTAATGTTAGTAATTTATTTCCTCCACCTGGTCAGTAGCAAGGTGGTAATTTGAATGTTCTATCTGATGACAACAGAATGTCTTTGTTAGATAGGAGCCGGGAGAACCGAGTAGTTAGAGATACCACTGTTGCAACTAGTGTTCCAGCATTGAGTGAATTACGGCTTTTGGGCCGTGCACCTGCCGGCTTGGATAACTCTTTTTGTGTACCAGATACAAGACAGAATGGCGTTGTGCGGCTTATTAGTGCACCATCATTCCAGGAATGGATAAGTGACACAAGTAACTTCTGTTTCAATCGAGAGAACAAGGTGGAGCAACTGGCTGACAATGCCGAACAACAACAGGTTGGTCTTGTTTTAATTACTGAGCAGTTAAAATTGCTGGACATAAAATTACTTAAACTGAAGAAACTTCAGTTAGAAACAACTTATTTTCAAGAATGTATTAAAGAACGTATTGTCCCAAAAGGACTAAGGTACCATCAGTATCCTACTGGCCTTGTTGCAGACTTTCTATTTCACCTAGAACTTAATTCATTGTTTGATCAACAAGGGTTTGCTTTAGTGGACTTAATGATAAAGCATTATGCAATTCAAATTGAGGAATTAACAAGCGAAGTGTCAGACATTAATTCCTTTATCACCTCTCATACTGACTTTCTTAGATACAAGTATGATTATGAGAGATGTTTTTCCAGCATTGATCAGTTATTGGATAGGTTAAAATTTAATAAAATCAAAAAAATGAAAAGAGACCGTACTGCCTATGATAATGGTACAGCGTACCCTAGGCCCTCCACAGCCCAAGTTGGCACATCTTTTTCCAATAACTATGGTCAGAGCGATAAAAGGAATGATTGTAATGCACTTAACACTACTGCTACAGCAGTCAATTCTACTTCTGATATTGAACAAGAGCAAGTTAGATGAAGTGAATGGCTTTGTTCTAACAATAGCAAAGGTTTGAATAATAACCAACAAGAGACTGGTTTAAAGGTCAACAATCCAAGTAATTCAAATTTTCGGAACTTTGTCCATCCAGGTGCTATCCCCAAAAAACACAACAATCATGCTCAAAAAAACAAACAGCGTGTCAACAAACACAGGAGATAACGCATGATTTGCAACATGGGGTTATAATCTTAAAAAACAGTTCTAGTGATTTTCACATTTTTAACTATTCAGCGATTGAAACTGAGCCAGTTTTAATTGAACTGTTGGCAAAGGGAAATACATTTGTCCCTAGTAGACATCTGGACATTGTTCAAACAATTAAGGACTTGAAGCTGTTTGTAAGAAAATTAAATTTGTCAACTTTGTTGGGTAATTTCAGTGAAATGAGCTCTTTATTTAGGGTTCCGAGTGTTTTCAACCCTCCATTACACCCAATGTTGAACATTTTTGAAACTATAACTGAATTAGATTTAAGATATTTTGCCAATGGTCATAGGAATTTCATCAATGGTAAAATGTACGAAGTTAACACTACACGGGAAGAATTTATGGCACTACAAACCTTGAAGTCAATGAAAGTAAGGGTTGTTAAGCCAGACAAGGGTGGGGGTCTGGCCATATTTGATACAATTGATTACTCTGAAAGAGTACAGGCTCTGCTAAGTAGTGATGCCTACACTAAGGCATCAATTAATGAAGTAAATATAGCTTATAACTGAATTAAAGGTTACATAAATGACTTGTTCATAGAATCTAAAATAGATATTAATTTATTTAATTACATGACCATGGTATGGCCAAAAATCCCTATCATGTTCGCTGTTCCTAAAATCCATAAGGATTTTATTAATCCACCTATGAGACCACTAATAGATGGTTGCAGCTCTGTCACATACCCTTGCGCTAAAGTTGTTGATAATATACTCAAGAAGTATTTATTATCTGAGCCACAAGTCTGTAAAGACTCTTGGGCCTTTTTACAGAACATCAATACTTTGAATTTTGATGTTGCCAATAACTTCCTTACCATTGATGTTAAAGAATTATATACGTCAATCCCACATACGGAGGGCCTTGAATGGGTTAGTTTATCACTTAGTAGTAAAGGGGCATCTAGCAGGAAATTTACCTTGTGGAAGTGTTGTTGGACATTATTCTCATCAATAACTATTTTACATTTCAAAACGACATTTATCTCCGGAAGCGTGGTGTAGCCATGGGCTCACCTTGCGGCAGGAGTTTTGCAAACACTGTCATGGTTTATTGGGAGAAACAATTTGTATTTAACAACGCTTTTCACATGACAAAAATTATGTACTACACACGTTTTTTTGACGATATTTTTATTCTGTTTTGAGGTGACGAAGATTTGCAAAAACATTTTGTGGAGTATTTAAACAGCTCGATTGAATTTCTTAAATTTTCATTTAATTTCCAACTGTCTTGTGTTGATTACTTGGATGTTAGACTTTCTAAAGATATTGCAAACGATAGATATGTTTCAAAGATATTCAGAAAAGACACGTATTGCAACTCATTTTTGCATTTTACTAGTTCTCATCCATTGTCACAGAAGCGTTCAATAATAAAAGGTATCACTTGACACTGAATTTTTAGAAGAATGTAATTTACTTAGTGAAATGTTCCATTGAACTTCATTGAGACAATTACCAATGAAGTTCTTTCAAAAAGATATAACGGGATAATTAACCCGATTTTAAACAGAAGACCAGCTATAAGTGAACTTGGTGTGGTAACAGTTAGTGAAAACCTGTCGGTCTTAAATTGTAATGAGGCAACTAGTAGCAGCTCGATTAATGTGTATGAATGTAGCTTTATTACAACATTTAGTATGAATAGCGCAATTATAAGAACTATCGTATACAAAAATTGGGAATTAATTAAACACAACAAAACATTATCAGAAAAGTTAGGTAGTGTTTCAAAAATTGTCTTTAGAAGAGGGATGAATTTGAAAACTTTGCTCGAGACAAACAATAACGCTGGTGTCCATAGATTTGCTGGTATGTCTATTTGCGGTTGTTGTAGTATGTGTAAGTTTATAGATACAGGTAGAACATTCATTATTAATGAGAGAAAGTATGAATTAAAGCACAAACTGCACTGTAATTCAAAACTGGTTGTTTATACCGCTATGTGTACATCTTGCAGAGCATTTTATGTAGGGAAAACGGAGCGAAGACTCTGAGACAGAATCTATGAACTCATTTATGCAATAGGAACAAACAAAACTGACAATGCACTCGCCAAACATAGTATGTTGAATAAAGGACACAAATTTACTTTTAGGGCAATAGACCACATTCAGTGTGATATTCGAGGCGGCCCTTTAAATTTGCTGTTAGAAGAACGTGAACTTGCATGGCAAACTAGATTAAATGCCTTTGTTGAACCCGGTTTAAATGAGTTCTGCAACACTGGGTGTTTATTAAAATTAAAGAGTTTGTGTAGATAAAAATTATTATTTACATATTATTATCTACATATTTATTATTATTTGTTTAAGTGAAATTGCTGCTATATAACTGTACAGTAGTGGAGGTATTGTACATATTTACTAGCTTAGAAGTGGTACGCTAACTTCTTGTTTTTAGACGTCTTTTGTACAAGCACTATTTTAAGTGTATTGTTATACCTTTATGAGGTTGATCATGTGATTTTCTTTCACTATTTAAATGGGAACTTGTTTTTTTTGAAATGTAATCTGAAGAAGTTGTCTTACTGAAGGCGACGAAAAGCGCTTCATTAAATTGTTGAACATTATCAGTGTTTGAGCCTGATTCACGGAGCCTCTTTGTTTTTGCGGATCGACCAGATGTTTGTTAGAACTTCAAGCCTTATGCATCAAATGTCCCTACCTTATTTTCCATAAGGATAGAGTATCACTGAGAACTAATTCCTCCTTTTTACCAAAAGTGGTGTCAGAGCGATCTATTAACCAGTCTGTTGACCTCCCAGTATTTTTTCCTAATCATTCTAACAAGGGAGAGTATTGCCTGCATTCCCTGGATGTTCACAGGTAAATATGATTTTATCTGGGCAGAACAAAATCTACCCGTAAATCAGACCAACTATTTCTGGCCTTTTCTGGACCAAGGCTAGGTCATCTTGTCTCAAAAGTTACATTGGCGTCATGGTTGAGAAATTGCATTACCTTTATCTATAACAAGAACAACATCACATTGCCTAACAGAGTGAAAGCCCATTCTACAAGGTCTATGGCAACTTCAGCAGCTTTCCATGTTAAGGCTTCCCTCAATGATATTTGTTCAGCTGCAACTTGGGGCAAACCCTATACTTTTATCCTTCATTTCAAATTGGATTTGCCTTCCAGAGGTAGAGCTTCCTTTGGTTCCATGGTGCTCAGGAATGTCCTTCCATGAGGACCACCCAGGGATACAGGTAGCTAGGGACTCTGTCCCATTAGTAAGGAATGAACGAAGATTAACAACATCAGATAAAGAAGTTATGTCTTACCATAACGTTCCATCTGTGTTGCTGATCTTCGTTCATTCATTACTCCCCACCCTCCGTCCCCCTCCAGAGGTTCCTGGTTGATCTCATATAATCCTTTTTTCTTTTATTGTAGGTCTGTTATGACCAGAGGTAGCCTCTACTTTTGTCTATCAACTTGCAAACACGATCTGAGGTAACAGGGAGTAGAGCATTCTGGGAAGGATCTTCGCTTGACAGTTTTTGGCTGACGCAAGCTTGGTATGAGGCCGGCTTGGTTCCAAGGATGGAACCGATAACTCATCAGTAATGAATGAATGAAGATCAACAACACAGATGGAACGTTATGGTAAGACATGACTTCTTTTTTCAGCTCCATATGATGACACCTATGTGCCAAACATATGCCTGTTCCTGTTTGCTTCAACTGTATGTTCTGAAAAGTCATTGCTGCCAACTTGCAGTACAATAATCATCTATCTCTCATGTCTAAATCTGAGCCCTGAGCCTGTTTTTTTTTTTTTTTTTTTTTTTAAGTATAAGCTGACATTCATTGACTAAGCCTACTATCACCAGAACTTTCTTCCTTGTGTCCAGCATGTTTCCCGTAACCTACTTCACTCCATGGACCCCATTTACCTATAATATTCCCACTTCCATTTGTACTCTGCAGCTATCATCACTGTCACTGCTGGATTCCTCCCTCCCTCCCTGTACTTTACCTAATCCCTTTTCCATTTCTGCTGATGTCTTCCTACAAGGTATGTCCATTTCTATTTCTGGATCCCTTTCCCCTTATTTTGTCATTACTCTTCACCTCCTGCTGCCCTTCCCTCCTGTTGTCCCCCTCTACCACCTCATGTTGATCCTTCCACTGTTTTCTGAATGTAGTAGAAACCAAGTCCTTGTTCGACTCCTCCTCTCTGACAAACTCTTCCTTTCACACCTAACTAATATAGAATATTATACCACCGACATCACTCTTTTCTTCCTAACATTTGTCTACCTTTCCATGACTCCAAAGCATATTGCGCATTGTATGGTTTACAGCATCCTCCTTCTAAACCTTCTTGGCAAACAACAGGAGAACAATGGCCATATAGTGTTTTTTTTTTTTTGCAAATCGAAGCTCTTGCTGATAGGTGATGTGCTGACGCTTAATTGCAGTGTGATTCCCCTAAGCAACTATTCCAGTATGATCAGATGCTTTGTCCCCAGGATTTTTAAATGGTTCACCTTATTGTCTAACCCACTTTAGGCCAGGGTCACCATACCCATGATGACTGTGCTTCCTGAAAGTAAAATAGAGCCTGGGAGTTGCCACTGCTACTAATCGAGGTTGGTGGTCTGCCTAAGCAAATAGCTTTATTCTACCACTATGTGTAGATATTAAGTTGTTAACTGCATGAGCAATGAGGTGTGGTCTATGAGATTGAGCTAACCCATGGGCCTAAGGACTAGCATGCCTCACAGTCCATCCACTTCTTCCATTAAGGGGGCCTCTTCAAGTCCTCTTTTCTACCAGCATTTGACTAAGTGGACCTGCCTCCATCTGCATGTCACCCACACCCCTACCCTGGTAAAAGCAAACAGGCAGAATCCCTCATCATTCCTTTAACACCCCACACCAGCTCCAGCAGGTGCCTGTGCTGATAATCAAACATGGATCATCTGGGTTGCAGTTAAGTTATTCCTCTGAGCCACAGAGATCGCCTACTGGTATTGTCTTACATTATCTCTGATTTGTAAAGACAATACCAGTAAAGACAAAAACTAAAATATTCTTGGAGGCAGTTGGAATGATTAAGATCTACTATTTGGAGGTTAAATATATCTTTAATATATCTTTGTCATGGGATAAAGAGGGAATTAGGCATAGACTTGTGAGATGGCAAACTGATGTCTCATCTGTCTGAGTCAGTGTTAGCAAAGATGGATGTAAAAGATCCCATGGCACCTAGTGAAAAGAGAAGGGGATGTTTCCTGATGTCCTGGCTAAATTTCCACTAGACAGTATGAATACCATCTCAGGTCTCCCCTGAAAAGAGGCATTGGCCTAATGGGACTAACCCAGACAACAAAGTATAAGTAAATAAACTAACTAAATAAATAAATAAATAAATAAATAAGCAGGTCTTAATCTTTCCATCTACCATTAAAACACCAACATGAGGCAGTGGTGGTGTAACAATTAGCATTGTCGCCTCACATCAAGAGGTTCTCCCGTTCGATTCTCAGCTGGAGCGCCTTCTGTGTGGAGTCTGCATGTCCTCCCCATAGTCGAGTGATGTTTAAAGACATGCAGGTAGGTGCATGCATGAATCAGTGTGCCTTCTTTGAAGGTTTGGCACTGGGCAAGCAACTCAGCACCATAAAAATCAACTGCCAATCATTAGCGGACAGGAGTTCCGCTGTGGTGACCCCTAACCAAGAAAAGCCGAAAGACTTTTTATTAAAACTCCAAAATATTGTCAACACTCTTTGGTAAAAAAACAAAAAAAAACAAAACAAAAATAAAAACAGTTGGTTGACTGGTGTGTCATATCGACAGTCCCCAGGGTTGGAGAAAATGCCCCTTCCCTGGGGATTGTGCAGTCTCAGAGTTAGTATATATAATTAGCGGGGGGGGGGTGCTTGCCCCCCTGCAATCCAAAAAAACTATATTTTTGTCTTTCTTTCTTTCTTTGTATTTGTTTGCATGCTCTGATTGCATTCCTTGGCGCATGCATCATAGTGACATATCAACATTTGCATTGTTGATGTTTGGGAATTTCAATAGTTTTCAGTGCATATGTGTGTGTGTATAAATACACACACACACACACACACACACACACACACACACACACACACACACACAATATCCCTGATCTTTATAAACCATTTCTAACACAGAGAAGTATGAAATGTTGACACAAGCATTTGAGTTATGCTGAACGTAAGAGAGGTGCAGAAGTCTAAATAGTGATAACATCTGGTGCAAGAAGTCTGAGCAGTGAGAGGATACATCTTGAGGTTCTTTTGGGACTTGTGTAACTGTGTCTGGGCTGGAGGCAACAGCATGCCCTAATGACTAAGTGAAGTCAGAGTGAGCTGAGATTTTCAGAATGGGAAACTGCTTGGAAGAGTCATATACAGTCCCTTAACGTTTTGTGCTAGAGACATGGAAATGACTGATTACATAACATGTGAAGCAGAAGAAATATGACACTAGTAAGCAAAATGGCAAAAGCAAAAGGGCTGAGTAGAATGTACTGAACACCTTTAGGCAAAAGAGTGGCTATAGTTAGAAACCTTTGAGGGTGCAACCACTAGGACAGGCAAACCAGAAGTGGGAATGCTGCTACAGTCAAAGCTATGTGTCTGCAGCAAGGAGCAGAGGTGCAATTTCATTAAAGTAGGCTTTGCATAGAACACAAAGCAGTGTGTGACTTGACTGAGCAAAAACAGAAAGAAAGAAAAGGAGATTGTGTCAGATAAGTGCCAGTGTAATGGTAGCAATAGATGAGATACATATACCCTACTCAATATGCAAGAGAAGGAAGATCATTTAAACAAGTACCCAGAAAGATCCAAATAAATAACTAAACCAAGGCAGAAAAGACTCAGCTTTTGAAAAGTCTGTGCATTAACACAATGAGAATTTTTATTTTTAAATTTTTTGAAGGGCACTTAAGATTGTTGTTACAATGTAACTAGAGGTGGGATAGATCTTATAGGTAAGATGGATTTATGCATTCAGTATCTGTATTCCTGCTGCATGGTCAGCTGGGAAAGGTAAGTGCCAAATAACTATATACATGGTTAGAGTGTGAGAGAAACCATGATAAATGCCAACTAACTTGCTACATGGGTGGAGTCTGTCAAAAGAGTGGTAAACAAAATAAGTAAGGTTATCAAGGGTCAAAGCCTTGGGGAATTTCATACTGTGACGTCTCTGCTCTGGGCCAGTAGTCAAGGAGCCTCAATCCTCACCACTGACACCAGTGAGGGGCGTTCTCTTGGAAAAAAAGATAGATATACACAGTATTTCCAGATACAGCTCTCTGCATGAAGCACAATTTCCCTTAAGAGCACACAGGGACCACACTCTTGTCCTGGGTGGGGTTTCCCTCTGTCACACCAGGCCCCAAATAAGATTCTACACTAACCACAGCTGTAGAGTTGAGCCCTCAGCTGAGTGTTCCAAGCCAAGTCCTCCGCCAACCTATCTCTGAAGCCAGTAGCTGGCACATGATTTTCATACACACACACCTGGGAAATGATGGCACATATTTACCAGTTATGCCCCCTCTGCCAGACTATAGAGTAGATACTGCCACCGGAACACTCCAAAGCCAGCTACTCTAAGGCTCTTACCAGGGTATTCAATAATATTTAGTAAAAGTAATAGTAATACAAATGGTATTTGACCAATTCAGCAAGGCTTTCAGTGTCACCAAATAAATATAAGTACTCTCAAAGTTTAAAATATTCTCTAAAAGACCAGCTACAATGAAAAGTTTAAATGTATTTAATAATAAATAATAAAAGAACATGAAAATACTAAATATATATTTACAATTAACACCAGAGTTAAAATCACAGAAAATATTAAAAATAATACAGGTGGAAAGGTTCACACAGATATAGAAAAACGATACTTACCTAATCTCAGTATATTTTCCTGACTAAACTAAAGAATTACTCTCCCCTAGTTCAGTTACTAGAGCAAGGTAAGATGAAGTGGGTGTGTGGTCTTCCTTGTCAGGTTTCACAAACAGACTGCCCTGTGACTTCTGTCTCATTTAGTATTAAAACATTTCAGTGCTGGATTACAGTATGACATTGCATACATCTGGTCATCTGACTTCTAGTTCCCACACTACCTTTACTAGAAAGTGAGCCAGAATCTTGCACATATGTGTTACTGTGCACACACACACACACACACACACACACACACACACACACACACATAGAGCTTTGCTATGATATGATATAGCATCTGGAAGCTGTGAAACCATTTCAGAAACTCCCACCCCTACAGGGTAGCAATTAGTTCAGCCCAAGGACAATGCAGTAGGATTCCTAGTCCTGGTATTCACAGACATTTTGTCTCTGGCTGCAATCAGAACTGTAAGGTGCAATATTTATGGCCTAAACAAGGTAATTCAATTTCAGACTATTTTTCAAAGTTAGCTGGACTGAAATTAACCTCTTCTCTTCCAGTATCCTCTGTTACAAATTATTAATTTCAACAGTTACAATACAGTCTGACATACATGTGTATTTCTTTTTTATCCACAGGACCCACTGTTGGTACATTTTTAACACAAACAGCTTTACAAATACATTTTAACACAGGCACCTGTACAAATCAGTTTGATAAAAAAAATTATATATAATTATTTGCAAAACTCCAGCTAGCTATGCTGGCATGTGTTACAATCCACTGCCCTACTTCTCCTAGCATAGCTAGCAATGCCTCACATCATCACACATACTAAGGTCCTGAACTGAGTGCATGCATACTATAATGATTCTTTAGTTACTGAAAGGCAGCATATAAAGTACTGGTGCATAAGAAAAGACTCTAAGCTTGGCCATGGGAATATCTCAATGGAGATCAGTTACATACTGTAAAGGAAAAGAAAGCTCTGCATGGAAAATGAACTATGTGATATACAAAAAGGCTGTGACTGAGGCTAATTTACCTGCATTGGTGCACTACAAGAAGGTATTAAGTCTTGCTGAGGCTTAGCTATAACTACTGCTTGTAGCTTTGGGAATCTTTCCAAAAATAGGGCAACGTTTGTTTTGGATGGGGTACAGTGATAACAATAAAGGGGAGAAAAATAGTTTAATTATGAAAACAGGGTAGAGAAGCTTCACTATGATCTGTTAATTTTTATCTGGAGAAGGTCACAACTGAATGAAAGCAACCTGCCATTACATTATCCCGATGAAGAGAAAAAAAGGCATTTTTTTGCATTGAGTCATGCTTCACTGCAACAGGGATCTAGAGGAGGTGTATGGTCTTATAAGATTTTTGAGAGCTGGGGTATTATCTGGTTTCTGGAGTAATTTAAAGGCAAATGTTAATTGTTTGAAGTGTAGTAGCTGTGGAAGTCCTAACCAGTTGAGTTGTTTAAGTGATATATAGCGGTGAGACTTGTATGGGGCATCTGGGACAAATTTGGCTATCTCATTGTAACAAGAATTCAATTTGGAGAGGTCAGTTTTGCGGAGGCTGATTAGTATAGGGGAGGCATATAGGAGGGTTGACAGGAGGTGTGCGGGCAATAGTAGCTTTTGTGTTGCCTGTTAAAAATGGCTTATTCCTGTATAATAGACCTATTTCTTGTGGACTTTGTATGGCTTGAGTAATGTGGATATCATATTTTAGGTTATTGCCGTTTTCAACTCCCAACAGTTTGGTATGAGTGGTTGGGATGATAGAAGTTTGATTTTTCTGGAATGGATCATGAAGGACTGGGGGGAGAGGGAGTTCAGGTTGGGTAGAAGAGAAGGAGTTTTGTTTTGTTGGGGTTTAGTATAAGTTGGGAATTGATGAGCCAGTTTTCTACAGACAGAAAGGAATTTTGGGTTATAGTATGTAGATTTTGCAGGGAGGAGGCTGAACATATCAGAGTTGAGTTGTCTGTGTATTGTATTGCTGATGCATGAAGTGTGGTGGTGTGGAGGTGGTTGGTGAAGAGAGAGAAGAGTAGGGGGGCAAGAATGGAGCCTTGTCGAACCCCTATAGAGACTGGGAGAAGTGAGGAGAGTTGTTGCCACTGGACAGCTTGCTGTAGTCCTGAAAAGTAACTTTGTAACCAGGAAAGAGATGAGCTACTGAGGTTAAAATTGGAGAGAACCTCAATGAGTTTATTGTGATCTACCATATTGAAAGCTTTAGATAAGTCTGAAAATATGGCAGACACAAATTTCCCATTATATTTATGATTGTTAACAGTTTTAGTAAAGGCGATGAGGACTGCTGTTGTGGTGTGTTGGGGAAGAAAGCCATGTTGAGTGTTTGATTGGAGTTTGTGTGTATGCAGGAAATCCATGAGTTGGACAAGTATGATCCTCTCTAAGATTTTAGATAGGGGAGACAGAATAGCTTTGGGGCAATAGTTGTTAAACTCGGTGGAATTTCCCCCTTGTGTAGCAGAATGATGTGGGAGACCTTCCAGATAGGAGGGACTGTATTTTCTGATATTGACCTGCTTATGAGTATGGTTACTGGGTATGCTATTGTTTCTGTTGCAGTTTTCAAAAATTCTGCTGGGAGGTTATCTGCTGCAAGTGTGGTAGGATTAAGTTTTTTTAGTAGTCTTTTTATACTATTGACGGATTTGGGATGAAATGTAAATTGGTTGGGTTTACTGTTGTAGTTGTAGTTGTACTGTGGTGAGAGATGGATAGTGTTATTGGAGTATTGGAGGTATTTTGCGAGGCAGTTAGGGCTTGGATAGCTTCAGTAAAGTATTTGGTAAATTATGTTGCTATATTGTCAGAGTAAGAGGTTGATGTTGGGGATGGGGTGGCTACCTTGTCTGGTTGAAGTATATTGTTAGTAGCAGACCAGAACTTTTGAGGATGATTGTGGTGTTTAATTTTGGATATTGTGATAGTAGTTGATTTTATCTAATTTTACAAGTGTTTTGGCTCTATTTCTAAGTTCTAAAAATGCTTGTTTTGCAGATTGAGTTTTGGTCTTGTGAAAATAATCCCAGAGTTTGTTTCTAGCCTTGAATAGAGATCTGCATTATTTACTTAGCCAGGATGCATACTTAGTTTTTCTCTAATATTTCTAGGTGGAGTGTGGGTATTTATATCTAGGAAGGAGGAGTTAAATAATTTAACAGCCTCATTTAGGAGTAGTAGTCTAAGAAGTTCCCAGTTGCAACTTTTTAGTGCCAGGATAAAAGTAGTTGGGTTGAAATGTTTTTTATTCCTGATTAACTGGTAAGTGGGTTGGCTAGTTTGATGCAGATGTGTTTGCAGCAGGAAGGTAGGTTGATAGTCACTCAGGCCATCAGGGAGACAACCTGAGTATGATGTTAGGGTGGGGTTGTTAACCAGAATCCAGTTAACAGATGACTGCCTCCTAGAGGATTTGTCAATTCTAATGGGGAATGTGATAAGCTGGGTGAATCCGTGGAGGTTTATGTGGGATATTGGGTTCTGAGATTAACAGGTTAGCCAATCTATGTTGAAATCTCCTATCAGGATTGTTTCATGAGGGAGGGACTTTGAGACCCAGTGTAGTAGGTGCTCAAGAGTAAGGATATTATTACCTGGAGGAATATAGCCACCAATGATGATAATATGTTTTTTGAGGTTTATTTCTAATTTGGTAAATATGAGCTGTGAATTTTCAAAAATAGGGATAGTTATATCAAGATGGCTAAGTTTGAGATGGTCTTTGAATAGGACTGCTACTCCCCCTCCCCTTCTGGAGGTCCTGTCTTTATGAAGAATATTATATTCAGGGGCTACTATTTCATTACTGCTGTTATCTGGTTTTAACCATGTTTCTGTTATTGTAATGATGTCAGGGGGATAGAGGGAGAGTAGTGCATGCAGGTCATGGACTTTGTTTAGAATGCACCGTACATTTAAGTTTATGAGAAGTAGGGAGGAATGGTTATGTCTTAGTATTATTGGGTCGTAGTTATTTAGAGGAGTAGGTCCAGGATTAGGGTGTATGTCACTGGAGCAATTTAGTATCCTAAGCAAGTATAAGATAAGTTTGGCAAGTTTGTTTTCTTATCTTTCTTGTTTTAGATAAGTTAGGGGGTGGTGTTTGAGGGACGGTATTTTTTAGCATGATAGTCTATGAGGTTAATGTGGAAGAGGGTGGGAGCTATGAAGTAATGAACTAGTTTATGTGGGAGGATTGCTGGAGAGATTTGCCATGAAGGGGGATTAGTTGGTGGTAGGATAGTAAGTTATGAAGTGAGGGTGTAAAAGATAAATAGTAATGAGGTAGTCATGATGTATAGGGTTGTTGGGTATCTGAGAAAATGGATTTGCTAGTGGATGTTACAAGGAGACTTTGACCTTGTAGATAGCCTAGTGTAGTGGAGTGACATTGTTATAGGCTGATGGTTGGTTGCTGTATAAAAGGAGTAATAGGTGTGATGTGTGGTGTAGGAGGTGTTTTGGTATAACTGAGTGTGGTAGTGTGAAATAGGAGTGTGAGGGTGTGTGGAGACAATGATGAAGTAGGAGTAAGGAGAGTGAGAAGGGACAGGAAGGGATAGGAGTAGGTAGTTTGATTACCAAATGTGATTAGGTTTGCAGAGTGATTGGCTGGGGTAAAGTGGGTTAGGTTATAGAAATATAAGTCTAGGTGAATTGAGGGGAGTGGGAATGGAGGTAGGGTAAGTGAACAGAGTGAGCCCGAGCGGAGCGAGGGTGAACAGAGTGGGTAGAAACAGGCCGACGACTATTGGCAGTTCTACAAAAATAATCAGTTTTCCAGGTAAGTTCGGCTCACAGTAAGTGGGCAATAATGTAGAGATTTTAATACAGAATGTGTGTAGCTTGAAGGTGGTTATTGACTATAGCCATAACTAGCTTTACAGAATGAGTCTAGTACTAATGGCAAAACAATAAGGTGAGATATTTTGGGAATTCTGAGCACTTGCACATGTTACGTGCTGTGTAAAAATCCACGTTTGGAGGGGAGGAACCTAGGATAGATGGTGCATAAGGTCTAATAGGTTAGGGTGAAATACGGGTAATGGAGGCAGGCTGGGGGGGTTAACGGCTAGTGTCCTGCCTTGGTGTGCACACCACTGAGTCAATCTAGTACAAGGACAGAACAGTAGGTATATTTAAAGCAGGAGGGCAATACATACATTAACTCAAAAGAAATATATATATATATATATATATATATATATATATATATATATATATATATATAATAATGTAGCATTACAGGAGTTCCCCTTGGACTAGAGTTTGCAGGGCTGGATGGAAGGCAGCTATCGGTAGATGGGTATATGAGCTAACTTGCCATGAAACAGTAGCAACAACCTGGAACCCATGATACCCTGGAGTAATTATTTGACTTTCTGTAGTATTTTCATTCATTATTTTCATCCATAGTATGTTTATAATACAGAATTCCATCCTGTAATATAGCCATTTGCTATAGTCAGAATTATTCACTAATGCTGTAAACCCATTGTTTAACATGGACTCTGTTGTAGTTGCTTTGCTCAGCTCTGGTACTTTAGCATGTTATGGGTTCATATCCAGCCCATGGCATCAGTTGTAATAATTAAACAGAAGACAGAATGAAAGCATATCTGCTAGTACTAAATTGTCAACAAGTAGGACAGTTCACCAGGCATGCTATAGCACATATCAAAGGTTCCATTTCTCTTGACAGTGCAGCGTCTGGTATCACAAAAGCCAAACAGATTACAACAGGAATGCTGCAGTAATTTTAATAAACATCTGTTCAGAAAATGAAATCAAAGTGTTTCATTATATGTTGCCTATGAATATGGGTTAAGATTATTAGTGAAGCACATACTGTTGTATATGTTTTCTCTTACACTTTTACAACTACTAAAATAATGAATGACTTGCAGATATTATAGCTTCATCTTCCCAGGGAGGAGGAGATGTAGAAATGCAGTAAGGAATTGGTTTCTACTATAGGTTCAAAGCATAGGAGTCAGTACACAATCCACATGACTTGGGGTACTATACTATCTTTTTCCAAAGCAGGGGTCCAGCATTCATGGTGACCTATAGCCACTTAAAGGAGGATAACACCCAGGATATAAAGGCATGAAAGACAACCGAGACAGAGTCAGGGTAACTGTCAGCCTGTTGGTCTAATATGAGCTGTAGCTAATGTGATGGGAAATCAGCAGTTCGGTGAAACTAAAATAAATAAATGAAACAATAATGCAGATTAAAGTGTTTAGTCCCCTAACATCTCAGCTCAAGCCTTCCAGGGAGTAGGTGAAAGCCAAACATTACAATGCATATTTAAAAGCAAGCAGTTAAGAAAAAACACTTGAGAAAAGGCAATTAACTAATTAACTAATCAATTCCTTCTAAAAGCAATCAGCGTTTTGTCCATTTGGAGCAAAAGTGTTATGTTTTAAAATAAAAAAGCTCTATTTATGGAACAATCACCTCTTAATCAAATTACCACTTCTAGGAGTATAAAATCTTCTTCAGATACTGAAATATTCATATTTTTACCATTTTTATCATATTTTAAAATAAAATGGCAAGAAAGACCTTTATACTCTGTACCATGTCGTATGACTCTCAGATGCTCTAGTACGATAATTTTTAACATCTGTCTAACAAAAAATTGCCTCAAGGACAATTAAAACTGTAAATTATAGCTCCTGAGTGACACAGATTGTAGCCAACTGGACTATAAAAGTGCCCATTGATTCTTTCAAAATTGGAAACAATAACGGGAGATAGTGAACAACTGCCACATGTGAAAGTCCCTCTGCAACAGGACACATAGATAGGTAGCATCATTTGAGTATTAGTAAAATAGCTTCAGGTTAACAAGTCCTTTAAATAACTACCCTTAGAATAAGAAATCACAGGCTTTTTCCTGAGAATATTACACTGTTTAGTATCTAATTGAAGAACAGACCAATACATTTTAACTAGACACTGCTTCAGAAGAGATAACATTATACTGAATCACAAAGTAAACACATCGCTTAACTGTAAGTATAACTAACTTCTTTTTGCTTGATATTAGTGAAATTCTTCAACAAAGCTTGTGTTTTGAGAGACTCCAAGGAAGTAATAGCAGTAGACTAATAAGTATCCAATACATCTCCTGTATTGTAGCTCATGCTAACAGAGGTACAATTCTTACCTGATTGGTCAGGAAGTCATTCCTATTAGAATATAACCTTGCATCAATAAAGGCATGTGTATAAGTACCAGGAAAATAAATGTTTTATTTTACACTGTTATGTTGTTTATTTATTTTCCTTCTTTTTATAGCTATAGATTCATAGACTAGTACTAGGCTAACTGCCCTTGGGGACCATTTTAAGCCTATACAGTTTCCAGAAGTGAGAATCAAACCTGCACCCTATATCTGCCAGGTAAGCACCCTACCTATTATGCCAACAGTGTTTTCCTAAAATGTTAGAGATTCATAGGTGTGTACTTAGTTAGCTACCCTTTTGGCCCATTTTAAGGCTAGCCAGTTTCCCTTAGTGAGAATCAAACCATTACCTCTTGTCTGTGAGGTAAGCTCCTTAACCATTATGCTAGCTTTCAATATAAAAATTACATCTGCGCCTTATTTTCAACCCAGGACCATTGCACCTAAAGAACAGTGCATCAACCCTCCAAGCCACACAGATATTTTTTTTTTATGTAAAAGTCAATATTGGCATTCTTGAAGCAGAGCAGTCACAAGCTCATGGTAAGCAGATCCCATGACACAAATCTGTGCTGTTACTCTGGTTCAAAGGCACTGATATCACCAGGTTGGACTATAACAAAGTACATGATACTGCCTTACATGGTAGACTAAAATGAAAGTTGAAAGGAGTGTGGACTAATGAAAGTACTGAAGCGTCAATAATAAACTGGCTAGTAGAAAAATCTCTAAAGTCATGCTGGACATGTATTGTCTGAAATAAGAATGGTGATATGTTATAAAGAGGGTATCTGTTATAGGCACAATATCTCCTGGCCCTTAAATTGATGACGTAAGTGGCACACTGACAGCACAGCTATCAGGAATTTTGTAAATAATTCTATGTCATCTGTGAATATTGATGAGATTTATACAGAAGTGTGTGTAAAGTACTGAGCTAAAAAGTAACCACAACATGCCCTACTGGAATAGAACAGGAATGTAATATGCACTGTTGTGACTGTTTAGATGTGTATGTTTAATGGAAACTGGAACACAGGAGGTCAACTTGAAAAAAAATTCAGAGAAAATAGTTGAAAATAAATTGTTTTATAACCACGTAATAAAAGAAATGTTATCTCTCAGTTTCAGTGCAGTAGCAGACACAATGTCTAGAGCTAGACGTTTTTTGTATTGTCTTGAAAGAGAAGTAGTTATTAGGTTTAAGATGTAGAAGTGTTTTTTTTATTACTTCCGGGATTTGCAAACATCTGAGAGATATGTATTTTTCACAAGGAGATGCTAAAATTCCATTAGTTCTGACAAAGGGGGTTTAGCTTGGGAACTGAAGTCAGGAGACAAAAAGTGTCATCCAAGTTAACCCAGCAGTAATATTTGATATTAATTTAAGAACTCTCTCAGAGAGAGAGACTGTGCATTTTGTATCTGTCTTTTGACCTGACAACATCCACTCATCACCTCTGCACTTGCCTTGCTGTAAGTAAGTTTTTAGGGCATAGTAACTCTTTTAGATTCAGATAAGAATATAGTAAGGTGTAGCTTAGATTTTTTTTATTTATTTGAGACTGTCCTGCAATGTTGTTTTGAATATTTCCTGTGATTTTGAACTCTGATGTAACTGATTACTTACTGAGTATTGTCTTGTTGTTTTATTATTTATTATTAAATATGTTTAACCTTTTTAATTGTGGCTGGTCTGTTTAGAGATATTTAAGCTCTTAGAGTACTTGCATATCTATTTGGTGACAGTGTACAGGCCACTCCTAAATAGCCTTGCTTTTGGTCAGACTACCATATGGATTAATAGTGCCATTACACAGTAGGATTGGACATCCTTTGCTAAGGGTTTTAAAGTTGCTGATAAGAGTTGGTTGGTGGCAGTGAAAACAACCTTATAGCCTGGTCAGTAGGGGGCATAGCTAGTAAACCTGTGCCAGCCTTTCCCAGATGTGTGTGTGTGTTTGTACAGTATATAAATCGAATCTCAAGGAGTGTGTGTCTCAGCTACTTGGGCAGGGACACGAAGCACTGGTTGGACAGAGAGGGTACTGGAGATCTTGGTTTGGACACTCAGCTGAGATCTCAACCCTATAGCTTTGCCAGTGGGGAGTCTTATTGAAGATCTGGAGAAAGAGGAAGAAACCAACCTCAGACTGACTGTGATCACTGTGTGCTCTTAAGGGAAATTGCACTTTATTGTGTGTGTGTACTTGTCATTCTCCCAGTGTGTATGTTCCCCACTCTTGCCACTGGTGATGATTGAGGCTCCTTGGTTACTGGGCCAGTGCAGGGGCATCACTGTAAGTATTAGAGAATGAATTAATGAATGCTAAGGGTAGTATTAGCCTGTTGCTTATTACATGAAAACAGGCACAGAGGTTTGCACAGAATGTAGAATGTGACTGTTGAATGGTGCTCAGAACAGCCTGGTAGCACAGTCTTTGAAATACCACGTGAAGTTCAGTGACAACAAGTGCAGTAATATATACCTCAGAGCCATGTATCCCATAAGACTCTGCATGTAGGGTAGATGTAGTTACGGGTATAGCAAGTACAGCTAGTTGTAGTAGAAGAAAATAAGGATCTATGAGGAACAGGTACACCATGGCAAGAGATGGAGATTGTGGTCAGGATAAATGCATTGCATGGGAGTTCATTTCTTGGAGCAGGGTTATCACTGTCCTAAATGCTGCTTAGGTCATGTTTGAATATAGTTTTCAGTTTTGATGGCCATTCCTAAAGAAGTGCACCGATTTTATGGAGGCATACAGAGATCATACTAGGAATGGAAGAGTTTAAATATGAAAACATGTTAATTGCTCAGAATTTGTTTTTCCTAGGGAAAAGAAAAGTATGGTGGATATAACGTATTCCTTTAGATTAATTAGTAGAATCAGCTATTTAAGCATAATAATATAGTCATGATAACAGCATTAGTAATATGTTAGTTTAGCAAAGAGTAGTAAGGTTGTGCACTACCACCAGTCTTAATATTGTAGTCTCAAATTTGATTCCTTAAGTAGCCACTTGCATATAGTCTGGATCAGAAGAAGCATTTAATCAGCTTTTGGGCTGCCATTGAAACAGGGGCACATGTGCTACAGGACTTGCCTGTCAACAAATGAAATACAATTTAGGAGGGGGCAAAATGGAGGAAATGTGCAGACAGAGTTGGAAGGGAATGTAGGAGACATTTTCTTAAAGAGAGGGTGGTATCTGAATGCAGTACTATACTGGATGGAGTGAAAGAGTGAAGTGGTACTCAAAAAGCTATGAGCTAAGCAGTAGTGGGGAAAATACTGGAGTAAGTAGCAAGGCAGAAATGCCAGATGGAGAGATGATTTTGATCCTAATGCAACCTAGACAAATTGGTATAATATGCACTTAGAATATACAACCATTCTGTATGACAAGCAGCTGTAGTAGAATATTCAGATAGCTTTAGTTTCCTGCTTTCTACCTGGATTACAAGCTCCCAGAAATTGCAAGTATCATCTGTTCTATGGGTACTGCAGTAGCACATTTTCTTTCTGTTCCATCCATTCTTGTCATAATGTAAGCATATTTCCATTTTATTTTATGTCTGTATTTTATTAATCAAGTAGCCTAACTGAAACCAGAAGTACCTTTCAGGACAACCATATGGCATTAGAAAAATGAACTGACATGCTCAGTGTTTCATAGCTTGAAAGGAGGGGGAAGTCTGTGATTATTCCTATTATTTCAGGTGAGTGATTCAGTACGTCTGGCCTTAGTTGCTCTGCTGACTGTATGCTTAAAAAGGGGGTGCATGCATTTGCGAATTAAGTCAGGTTTGGGCATCCTGTAAAACTTGCCAAAAAATGTTTTATAAGAATGGTAGTCACCATGTCTTGATGATCCTGTCCACCTTCCTGACTGAATTTTACATACATGAACACACAGGACAGACACTTTGTCTCCATCTCTCTTGTGAATGTTTTCACAGATGTATGCAAGGAAATGTGCGGAAATGAACGAACACACGACTGTGCACATGGGAGTGCACACACACATACAAGCACACACACACACACACACACACACACACACACACACACACACACACACACACACACACTCTCTCTCACAGAGTTCTAAAAGGAAAACTGTTAAATTATTTATTTACTAATTTGCCCAACACATAACCCTTCAGTTATTGGACATATTGTACGATTCATAAGAAGTCCATTTAATGAAGATAACTACACTTCTGATTCAATATTGTATATTTTCTAACTAAAATGTCACCCCCTCCTAATATGGGTAATGGCAACCATTGTAAAATCCTTTTGTTTTTGTGAAAGTTTTCTGAAATCAATAAAAACTGTTCAGGACTATATTATGATTCATGGAAACCCTTTGTTCCACTAGCTAAGAGCCTTATGGCATGCTTAGCTAGAGTTATCTCCTTACCTTTGTCCGACAGCTGTGACCACAATGATACTTGCATGCTTTATTAAATAGTATCTCTTCCTCTGAATATTTCCTTATTCAGAGAGCGTTCTTATTAGTATCCTGTCACTACAATGCTGGCACGCTAAGCACTCCTGACAAGTATTGGCTGATTACATTGTCTCCTCCCCCTGTCTCTCTGTTTGGTCTGATAGTCTCTGTCACATACAGACACATACACACACACTCACACACACACACACACACACACACACACACACACACACACACACACACACACACACACACACACACACAAATGAACAACCTTCAACTAATTGACCTCTGCAGTTAAAGCATTTTAGGTTTACAATGATTTTATATATTTCTTGGGGCTGTGAGAAAGAAATTAACTTTGCCCTTACAAAAATTAGAGTGACTCTGTCTAATGGCTGTTACCTGTTGTTTTATCAATTTGTGTATCAAAAATGTAACTTTTTTGTAATGAGAGTAATTCTGAATATGTAATCTGTTCTTGTACTGAGAAGATGGGCAGCATGAATTGGGTTATTGATGTGAAATGGGCAAAAATCCTCCAGTCTTAGTACAGAAATGGATTCAGCTTTATTGTCAATTTCTAAATATTTTAGGAATTTTTTAGCAAGTAATGGTTACTGTAACTGCCACCATATTTGTTTTTACAATATTCTCATATAAAAGATTATTATACGACAGCACTTTTTTATTTGTGGTTCACATCAGCTTTTCCAAATGAAGCATATGCAGGAAACATTGACTTTTTTGGTATTTTAAGTTCTTTGTCTTCTTACATGTCATTGTACTAATATTTTGACAAAAATAAATTATTTATTTGGTAGTTAACTCTTGTATGTCTTCGTATGGTAGCTGCAGAATCTGTTCTTGTTTTTTTCTCTGAATTTGATTTTAAAATGAGCAGACGTTTTGGAACCCTGCTCACCCCCCTCTCTGTATATATATATATATATATATATATATATATATATATATATATATATATTTTTTTTTTTTTTTTTTGGCATTGCTTGCTCCTGCTGTAGCCCTAGAATGACAGCTGCTGTGACCCATCCGACAAGAATGGCTGAGGTTAAACACAGGCAACACTCTGTATACTCCACTGCTTGGTCTTTAGCTGCTTTCTGAAAGCCAGTTAATAGAATGACAGAATGTCTTATTAGTGGGTGATTGCTTCATACAGTTCATTTGCTAGATATGCTGGTTCTGCCATTATGCTGTTAGCATCATTACCTATGTTGTAAAAGAAACGTATCATTATGGCTGGACTTGAATAGAAGCCTAGTTCACAATCTACTCATTGAAGCCAATGAATGAACAGTCACAGATTGTATAGAGTGAAACAGCTAGCGTGACACTGTGGACATCGTGAAATAGAAATGTCTAATTGTGTATGCAAGGCTTTGAGAATGCATTGCTACCTATCTAGTGTCTTTCACAGTGATGTATGGCAACTACAGACTTCTTATTTCAAGAGAAAGTCCACAGAATAAGCACCGAATCCCCTGATAAAGTATGTCTCTGTAGCTAGCAGTCCCCAGTTCTGAAAAAAAAATCATCCCACAGTGCAATCCCTGAGTCCAGGACTTCTCTTCTTATTTATTACTATAGCTGGTCATGCACATATCTTCTATACCCTTGTCTAAAATGGTTAACTTGCATTTTAAGTGGTTCACACAGTATCAGTATACTGTAGGACTGAACCTTATAGCATCCTAACATCTTTAATGTACAAATAAATACATAAAAATGTAGAAAATTTTTTTTCTGTTTTTCTTGAGTGGTCTGCAAAGCGCCCCCAACACATATATATGAAGTCTGTTTAATTTCCACACATTCTTAAATTATACCTAGAGGTTACTCAACCACAGGTTTAAAAACGTATTGGATGTTCTACATTTTTTTTTAAGTTTTAGTACTGTGTTTATATGTCAGAGGAGTTATCCTGCGGTGTATCTTAAATCACCTATTATAATTACACATGAAGTTCATTTACAAACAAAAAGTCTCAGGCAGTGCTGCGAGCCCGCTGTTTTATATGCATTCTCATAGTTTTTTACATGCAGCCACTTTACTGTAATCTATCCCAGAGAAGACATAAAATGGAAAAAGAAAGAAGGGAATGCTGACAGTATCAGGTTCACAGCAACTCAACAATTAACACTGAATATATCATATTTTTTCAGGATTGTATTAGTCCACCCAACTGTAAAAGTCAGATAGCGTAGTATCTGTGCAGTCAGTAAGATGCTAGTTTATATTTACTTATAGTAAACACAAGAAGAGCAAATATTGCTTAGTAAAAATATAAACCTAGACCACTAATAAATTTCCTCACTGGAAATATGTTCAGTCTTCCTCAGAAGATAATTATAATCATGAAATGTACCTTTCCTTTCAGTTGCTGGTGAAGCAGGGGCTGATTTCCATGGCCGTGTACCCTCTGCAAGTTTCTTTCTTCGAAAAGAACACCTCTGGTCATTAAGTCTCCGACTCTGACAGCGGCACAGCATCTCAAAAAGGTGCTCAGAGTCAATGGCATCAGCATTCTGGTACATCGCCTAAAACAGGAAAACTATATCAGTGTTTCCATCTGCAGTCTGTTATGGTTCAGAGCAAGAATGTGTTGTATTCCATCTAAAAAGCTTCTGTATACAGTCTGTTTGTAAAAGATTGTAGTTGTACCATTCTCTGTTTATGTAATGGTATTTAATTGGTGCAGAAGACTATACAAGTTGATAGTTTTCCTTTCACATCCCCTAAAAAGATATGAGCATGTGCACACACACATGCACACACAATAGTCACATGTACACACATACAGACTATGTGAAAGTAGCATGTTCTTGTGTGAAAATAAACACATACACACACATACCTCTGAGTAGCACAGTTTCTGTTATTTCGTTATCAAAGCAGGACACAAAAATAATTCTCTAAATTTGGAAGAAATGAGGAGAGATTTCAGTTTTACGAATATATAAAACAAAAGATGAATCACCATTTTTTAAAAATTTTATACCATAGTTCTATGAATTAAAGCATTGGCTAGTATGTACTACAAACCAACAATTTTATTTTAGGTTTCTGATGGTGTCAGAGAGCTCTCTATCCTTGCTTATAGGGGCTCTGTAGCACTATCAGGATGTTCCAGTAGAAACCAAATCCTCTGCATCATTTCTAATGCATTATTCCCTGTGTAATCTGTCACTTGCATCCTCATTTTCATTTCAAGGAAATGATTAGAAGGATGATTCCCTTGTGAGTGCCCCACTGCATAATCACATGGTCTGACTGACCCCTTGAGCTAAACACAGTGACTTGTTTCTGTATATAAGAATGGTTGGTGATGATAAGCTCTGGGGAATCATCTTACAATACAGATAACCAGTAATGTGAAAAGGCAGCTCATATAAAATGGAAAAGTCATATTTTACTTCAAATTAGCATCACCGACAATAGGTAATATCTATAAGGAGTGAGATGAGGTATTACATTGTTCAAGTACAGCCCAGCTGTTAGTTTATTATTTCACTTACTTACTATTATTGTAGAATTTGTTTTAAAATAAACAATGTATTCGTTACCCAACTTAGATGTTGAAGTTTTTTAAATTATATTAGTAATACAAGAGACCAATTGTTAGGTAATGGCTGTGAATACTTTGCCACATCTGTTGAGTTAAAATGTCAATAACAATGTCTATTGAGTTGTCTTAATATACAATGTAGAAACCATACTTTTTAACAAGCTGTTATTACTATGGGATTAATGAACACTTCTTACATGATATAAATTAGTGAAATGCCATTCAGTACAATATGGTTTGATGGAGTGACAGCGTGATTCATAAATGTTGCCCCACAAAAATTAACACACAGTGCACATAGATGTAAAACTGTTCATTTGCTCTGGGCAGTGGGCAAGAATGGTAAGGCACAAAAAATTCAAATGAGTCTTTCACTATTCTATTCCCATCCTACTCAAGATTCCTGAAGGAATTGGTTGCCTAATGTTGGGGCCAGGTGATTTCTATCATTCTCTGTATATATTTGGCACTGTGGCCCCCAGCAGAAGAGCAATACTTCTCAAACAACTATAGCAGTAAAGATGTGGTCTGACTTTATATTACTGGAAAATGGGGGCAGCAATACTTCCATTTATTTCCTCTGTACTTGGTTTCCATACTCATGAGTGTTTTGTTTATTTGGCTTACATTTTGTGCGTGACTTGGGATTTCTGGGCATATGCCCATTTTTCAGAGGGGGACCTGGGGAGTAAACACAAATGTGTGATTACATATAGAGCAGATAGCAAAAGATGCATAAAGTGCATATAGCAAATAGTTATAGAATAACTGGTGCTGCTTATTACAGTAATAATACAAGCATCATATACATGACGATAGATATGGATTTAAAATACGTGCTCATAGGTGGTTACAAGGCTATGTATCAGCCCAAGAGCCATTTTAAGTCTATCCAGGGTTATCCCAAATTTACCAAAATATTGATGATTTGTCAATACCCCAGGGAATTTTGCAATTACAATATAGGTTTATACTAGGCTGCCCCAGTCCATTAGGGATATAGGTGCCAAACTAGGGTTACATTTGGATTTCATATCCATTTGCCCATGGCATTTTTGAATAGGGTTAGGGGTGAGCTTTGCTTTTGTTGGATGGAAAGCCTGTTCACGAGAGAGGAAATCTTTCAGACACATTATGTTACAGACAAGGTTTAAGTCCTTAGAAGAGGTATTTCTGATATTGTTTGCTTGCAGATGAGCAAAACATCCATCAGTGTGGGATCAGATGGAGCATTGTATGTTAGATATAGATCAATGCACAGTAGTCTGTAGAAGACCAACTACAGGAGAGGGCTTTGAGATGGTTTCCATATGACTTGTTGTTTACTCCTGATATTCGTTTTGTGAGAAACCTCTGCTCAGGTGCATGCAGAAAGGTGCATTGTACTGGATAATTGGTCTGATGAAAGTACAGTACAATGAAGCAATGATGACCTACTTGACCTGCATGCTATGCCCTTAATTATAAGTTGTAGAAAGTAGACGATTTTCTCACCACAGGAGACGTGGCGGTCAATGGTCAGGTTACTATCAACATGCATTCTCAGATCCCTGAACACTGGGTCTACTTTTAGGGGGTATATTATCAATGTGATCATTTTTAGGGGTCACCATCTTTCCAAAGAGTACTATTATGCATGTTTTGCATTGTGTTGTAGTCCATGGTTCTGGTACCAGTTTTCTATCTGTGTCAGGCCTTTTTGAAGGGTATCTGTGTCTTTAGGGAATTTATTGACTATATCTTGTTTGCAGTTGTGTGCAGACTTGATCAAGCAGAGTTCTTTGACATTTGCCGTGACTTCAAGAAGTATATGCCATGGAGAGCCCCCTGCACTAATCAGTGTGGAACTCTAGTTGTGACCAGCCTTTTTTGTGAAGGTGGATTCCCCTATCCTAATTTCTTGTGTCCTATCAATGAGACAGCTGACTATCCATTGGGTGGCATATGGGTTTATGCCTAATTTTGTACGTTTATCTACAATGCCCAAGTGAAGTATTGTGTTGAACTCTTTGGCCAAGTTGAGGTAGGCAGTGTGCAATATTTTGCCTTCATCCATAGCTTTAGTGACCTTCTCAAAGAAGTCCACTAGGTTAAGTAGGCATGACCTGCCTTTGACAAAACCAAACTGGGTAGAGTCCAGTGTCTGTAGTTTTCATGCATCATTGTTTATCAGATCCATAATTCTTTTCATCAAATGTGTTGATAACAGAAAGTAGAGTGGGCAGAACTGACACACCTGAGCATAATTAAGTTTGTAAGGTATGTGTTTATGTGGTTAGTAGATCTAAGTATATAAATGTTATGCACTGGAATATACAAAGCTAGTGTAAAAATTACTTTTTGGAGGCTGGTCTGTGTAGTACTTAGGATATATCAACCTTTATACAGGGTATTGAGAAACAAAAGAAAGTTTTGAAAAAAACTTTAATGTGATAAGTTTGGAAAATTCTTTTCAGTTGGTGGGTAGTGAGCTCCATTCATTAGACATAAATATGCTAGAAATATGCTAAATGTAACATCTCTAGGTTCCTTATCAGAAGAGTGAACGCTGAAAATAGCGAACGCTCTTCTGTTGAACTGTAAAGTTTGAAAGCTGAGACTGGCGAAGTCACGGAACAGTGACTTTTTTCCCAAGGAAAAAAATGCTGGGCCTTTCTCAGGACCTCGCTGTTTTCTGCACTGTGGTGTGATCTCAGAGTTGTTATATTTAAGTTGGGGGTTAAGCCCCCCCCCCTTTATTTTGTTTGTATTTTTTTTTCTTTGGATCAGTGAATTTTTTTCCCTGGGAAAAAATTTGCTGATCCGTGACTTTGACATTTTTGGCTTTCGGACTTTATAGTTCAGCAGAATAGCATTTGCTATTTTTAGCATTCACTGTTCTGATATAGACGCCATCTCTAGGCTTTGCTTTTGTTTTGTGGATCTGTATTAAACCTTTGTTGGAAGACCTTACTCTTCTGTCAAGATTGATTTGTTGGCTATTTCTGCTTATTTGTCCTTGGCTCCCCCTTTTTTCTTGTCCTCAAGTCAAGCAGTTTTTGAAAGGGATTTTACACATTTGTTCACTTAGAAAACAAGTGGCTCCTCCGTGGGATCTTTGTGCTTGAAAAGATGACACTTTTTACCATTTAAATGAGCTCATGTGGCAGATTTGAGGTTCTTAAATTGGAAGACTTAGAAGATAGTATTACTCACTGCTCTGACGTCTGCTAGAAGAGTATCTAGGTTTCAAACTTTAATGGTGAGTCACCTCTACCTCATTTTTCACAAAGCCACGGTTTCTTTGAGAACAAATCCTTTTTTTATTCCTAAAGTGGATTCAGAGTTTACCTCAGGCCAGTTTATTAATCTTTCCTGTCTTCTTTCCAGAACCTAAAAATGGAGGAGGATTCTTCATGCTCGGGATGTCCACAAGCAGATCAGATAATACTTGGACAGAACTCATTCCTTCAGGAAAGCTAATAAGCTGTTTGTCCCCTATGAAGGTAAGAAAAAAGAACAACCAGTGCCAAAGCAGACAGTCTTCACATAGTTGTCTCATTTTCTTTTCTTTTTATTATTCTGACCTAAACAAGCCACTTCTAGGTGGTGTTAGGGCCCACTGTACCAGGGCGTTTCTTTATCTGTGGTTTTCTGGAAAGGGGGTAGACTCTAGAAGTATAGTAGAAGCAGCAATGTGGTCCTCTCTACATACTTTTACAAAACATTACAAAGTGGATTCTTTTTCTAGGCACAAAGCAGGCTTTGCTATGAACATTCTCCTGGATTCTTATGCTTCTTCCCCCTACCTACTTGTTTCTTTGCTATGTAAGTCTACCCAAATGGCTTGGGTAACTGCAATGGTGATCTGATGATAAACATAGTACAGCATAGTTCTCAACCTGTTATCTGCAGAATTATGGACAAATACAGAAATAAGGACAATCAGGGACAAATTTTAAAATATTATTACTATTAACTTGAGAAGATAAAAGAATAAGACAATGTGACTTAACATTTGTTTTGTGAAGTAAAAGAAGCCTATAACTCGAATTATTGTCATTATTTATTAAGTGTAATCCACCAATGCACCAGTTTTTCTCCTATAATCAACAGTTTTAGGAGGGTCAGAGCAAAATATTAAGCCAAAAAAGAGGGACATCCATGAAAATCAGGGGCTGCTGAAAAGTAGATAGTACAGCTGTATAAGTAAATTATCATAACAGTAGGTATTCAAATAATTACTGCTGCATAGCTATAGCCTCTCTCTCTCTCCACCCACCATTTGTTTTTTATGTACTGCCAGGGTGTGGGTGCATATACTATTGTGTACATAGTTACTCTTGTTTTGCCTTTCCTAACATTTTTCCTTTCAGGGCTATTTCCTCCCTTCTTGGGGCAAGAAAGCTCTGAGCTTTTTGGAGCTGTAACTGGCTTTTTTATACATGGAGCTCTACTAAAGCTCCTGGCAGTTAGGGTATGTGGAAGGTGCCCTTAAACTTTGAAAAGCTGGCTGGTTGGTCATATCCTTGGCAGGATATAACTTGAATAGCTTAGGCTACAGCAACAGTGATCTACTCAAACATGTACTGTTATAGTAAGTCTGCTTACATAACCATACTTTTTTCCCCAGTGGCTTTAACTGAAATAGGCTGTTTATAAGAATTTAATTTTCTTTTCAGTAAATTCCAAGCTTTTTGAGTGTTCATCTCCATAAATTATTGCTGTCCGCATGAATAATTTGGTGATGTTTTACGCCAGATGCCTTCCTGATGCAACCCTCCCCATTTATCCGGGCTTGGGACTGGCACAAAGAAATGCACTGGCTTGAGAATGAGAGGGAGAGAAGGTTGGATGATGTGGGGATAGTGAATCATGAAGTGCAATGGACTAGCAAGGAGGAAGTAAAGATAGCTATGAAAAGGATGAAGAATGGAAAGGCTGTTGGTCCAGATGACATACCTGTGGAAGCAAGGAGGTGTTTAGGTGAAATGGCAGTGGAGTTTTTAACCAGATTGTTTAATGAAATCTTGGAAATTGAGAGGATGCCTGAGGAATGGAGAAAAAGTGTTTTGGCACTGATTTTTAACAATAAGGGTGATGTGCAGAGCTGTAGTAACTACAGAGGGATTAAATTGATCAGTCACAACATGAAGTTATGGGAAAGAGTAGTGGAAGCTAGGTTAAGAAGGGACGTGATGATTAGTGATCAGCAGTATGGTTTCATGTCGGGAAAGAGCACTACAGATGCAATGTTTGCTTTGAGAATGTTGATGGAGAAATACAGAGAAGGTCAGAAGGAGTTGCATTGTGTTTTTGTAGACTTAGAGAAAGCATATGACAGGGTGCCTAGAGAGGAGTTGTGGTATTGTATGAGGAAGTCGGGAGTGTCAGAGAAGTATGTAAGAGTGGTACAGGATATGTATGAGGGTAGTGTGACAGCTGTGAGGTCTGATGGATGCATTTAAGGTGGAGGTGGAATTATATCAAGGATCAGCTCTGAGCCCTTTCTTATTTGCAGTGGTGATGGACAGGTTGACAGATGAGATCAGACAGGAGTCCCCGTGGATTATGATGTTTGCAGATGACATTGTGATCTGTAGTGAGAGTAGGGAACAAGTGGAGGAGACTCTGGAGAGATGGAGATATGCTCTAGAGAGAAGAGGAATGAAGGTCAGCAGGACTAAGTCAGAGTATATGTGTGTGAATGAGAGGGAGGACAGAGGAATGGTGAGGATGCAAGGAGTAGAGGTGGTGAAGGTGGATGAGTTTAAATACTTGGGATCAATAGTTCAGAGTAATGGTGAGTGTGGAAGAGAGGTGAAGAAGAGAGTACAGGCAGGATGGAGAGGGTGGAGAAGAGTGTCAGGAGTGATTTGTGACAGACGAGTACCAGTAAGAGTGAAAGGGAAGGTCTACAAGAAGGTAGTGAGACCAGCTATGTTATATGGGTTGGAGACAGTGGCATTGACAAAAAGGCAGAAGTTAGAGCTGGATGTGGCAGAGTTAAAGATGTTAAGATTTGCACTGGGTGTAACGAGGGTGGACAGGATCAGGAATAAGTATATTAGAGGGTCAGCCCAGGTTGGAAGGTTTGGAGACAAAGCCAGAGAGGCAAGATTATGTTGGTTTGGACATGTGCTGAGGAGGGATGCTGAGTATATTGGGAAAAGGATGCTAAGAATGAAGCTACCAGGTAACAGGAAAAGAGGAAGGCCTAAGATGAGGTTTATGGATGTAGTGAGAGAGGACATGCAGGTGGTTGGAGTGACAGAGCAAGATGTAGAGGACAGGAAGAAATGGAAACAGATGATATGCTGTGGCAACCCCTAACGGGAACAGCCAAAAGAAGATGATGATGATGATGATCTCCATAAATTATTGTTCCTATGACTATTCTATCACTTCCATATATGCCTTATTCTAGTTGGTAATATATAGTTCAAGTTGGAATAAGTATTTTTTCATAAGGGTCTATATTTGTATTCAGAAAGACAATGTAAAACTTTATGGTCACTTTTGGTTAAAGCTGGCAAGCACTTGATGTTCTGTAGTCCTATCTTGCCTTCATTCTTACACTTGAGATTGGAGCAGAACCTTGGCTCCAACTTGGCTATACTCTAGCCCATGATGCATCACTAACACAACCCAGATCTCATTAGCCGCTCGTTCAGCTCAGACATGATTCTTCTTGGCCATGGCTAAGTGATATTTTTCAATATCTTTGATAGTTTATCTAAAATACCTGTTTTGGTAGTTTAGTGTGTTTTTTTTTTGCAGTCCGTGTTTGTCTTAGACTTTTTGCTGCATCGTTACTGTATGTACTGTTTGTTCTTTGATTGGCCATTCTTCCATTGGCCTCTTGTATCCCTGTATCACTTATCTCTTGTGCTGCTTGTTTCTCTACCTTTCCTCTCCCCTTGGGCTAGGCCCGTTTAAGTTAGAGGACCTAGTCCTTGGTTCTGTTGTTTGTCTCTCCTTGGGCTAGGCCCGTTTAAATTAGAGGACCTAGTCCTCCATCCTGTTGTCTGTTCCTCCCTGGGCTAGGCCCATTTAAATTAGAGGACCTAGTCCTCGTTTTATCTCTTTCTCCTCTTAGGGCTAGGCCCGTTTAAGTTAGAGGACCTAGTCCTCTGTTTGCCTATTTGTCCGTACGGTGCTGTTATATCTGGAATAGAGTTATTGTGTATTATTGTTAGTGGTTTTTTGCACTATGTCAAAGGATACTAAGGATCATAAGCCTTCGGGCTTCAAAAAGTGTACTAAATGTGCCCAGAAAATGTCCTTAACGGATGGGCACAATCTGTGTGTGTATTGTTTGGGGGCTATCCACCTGCAAGAGTCTTGCTTGTTTTGTCATGCTTTCAGTCCACGTGTTCTTCAGGAGAGGAAGAACAAACTAATTTTGAAAGGACGTTTGAAGCATTCCTTTGAGGAGGAATTGGCATCTTCATCCTCCAGCTCTAAATCTCCTTCCTCTTCCAAGAAAGACAAACCAAAAGCTACAAAAAGGTGGTCTTCCACCCATTCTGTGTTGTCAGAGCCACCAGACAAAATTACCAAAGTGACTACACCCTTGTTGGCTCCACTGATTTTGGTGCCGACAGAGGTTACCATTATGAATCCATTAGTTTTGGCTCCAGGAGCTTCAGAGACGATAACTGAGACTACAGTTCAGAGCCAGTCAGCTGAACTCTGACCAGTTTCCCCGACTCTTAGGTTGCCTATATTCCATTGATCTAGATCCCCCACTCTATCTTCCAGGTCCTCTAGGAGCCTTTCTGATGAGGATGTTGAGAGAGTGGTGCGTAGAATGCTTCAGACTTCAGTGCTGGCAAATTTACTTTTGGCTCCATCCCAGTTGGCTCTGGAGCCTAATGTGCCCTCACACCCTGTCGATGTTCCTCCTCCGTGCTTTTCTGAGCTTTCAGAGCCAGAGTTGTCAGTGCTTCAGATTGTGGAAAGGTCGGCTCCAGCTACCTCAGTTGGTCTCTCACTTCCAATATCCACTCTGACCCTTTTGGTGCCGTCTGTGGGGTCTAGGGTCCTCAGTTCTCTGGTCGGGCCCGAGGGGGATGCTTTGAATCGAACTTCTTCAGTTCCAAGCCTACCTCTCGATGCTTCATCATGGGTAAGCTTGGACCCCACATCTGCCTCGGAGCCCATCTCCTCGGCGCCGAGGACTGCCTCTGCATATTCGGAGTGGAGGGCATCCTCTGAGCTGGGAGGATCCGCCTTTGAGGTGATGAGGAGTGTGCTGTCCAGGTCTTCAGTTTCTACCAGAGGTACCGACACTGTTCCCCCTAAAGCACCGACTTCAGTCTCAGCCCCCTCTCTCTTCCAACACAGCAGAGACTTGCAGCCTCAGGAAACCTCCATGAGTGGTCCCCAGTCTTCCAAGGTCTCCCCAGAATTCCTTTCTGAGGAGCAACGGAGGAAGAAAACTTGTAAGAGGAAACATGTTGACTCCTCTGATGTGTCTATTACATCAGACACTGACCTCAAGGAGTCAGAAGGGTCCCCCAAGTCATCCTCTGATGATATCTCATTCGCAGATATCCTGGAGATCCTGAAACAGAGAGGTGGCTGGCCCACCACATCCCCTTCTGATGAGGAGTCAGTGTACCTGAAGTCTTTTGGGTCTCAACCCTCTGCCTCTTGGGTGTCTCCACCTTTTGACGAGCTACTGGATCTGGTGAGTCAAAAGGTGTGGGAATCTCCTGATTCTGTGGAACTGGTTCCTAGAAGACCAAATAAATTTTTGTCAGCACCTCAGGACAAGGACTTTCTTATTAAGGGCATTCCAGTAAATGCCATGGTGGTGGCAGCAGCCACCAAAAAGGAACTTGCCGAAACTTCCTCCACTGTCCATCTACCGAACATGGATTCTTGAATGATGGATAGGTATGGGAAGCATGTCATTTCTTCAGCAGCTTTTACACTTAGATCGCTGAACTACCTGTCTCATTTCACAAAGCTCCAGAGAGATCTCCTAAAAGAGCTGGGAGATACTCTATAGGATAACGTATCTGATGCGATATCTCAAAAGGTTAATGCACAGATGTCTACCCTAAATTCTATTGTGAACTCCTCCATGAGGCTGATATCTTACGCAGCTGATGGAGCGAGTAGGGCAGCGGGTTCAGGGGTCTCTCTTAGAAGACACTCCTGGATGCGTTTTTGTAACTTTGCAGAGGCCTTTAAGTCTATGTTTACCAATGCCTCCTTTGACGGATCCTCATTATTTGGAACCAAGGTAAAGGACACACTCACCAGGTGCAAGCAGGAAGGAAAAACCCTGTCTGCTGTGGGAGTCCATTTTTCCATTCCTTCTTAACCCTATCCCAAAGGGCAGAAGGGCGGCAAAATGTGGTTCTGAAAAATCGCAGAGGTTTTTTCAGGATGCACAAGGTAATTCCTTCTCCAGAGGCAGAGGAAGAGGAAGTAACAGTAGATGCTGCCATAGAGGCTGAGGAGGCCCGCAGAACCAGGGAGACCGTGATTCCTTTTGTGGTCATCCCTATCAGCGCTCCTGAAAGGAGGCCCAACTGCCCATCTCTGGAGCCAGTCGGGGGTCGTATTTCTTTATACCCAGAAGTCTGACATGATATCACTCAAGGCAAGTGGATATTAAAGATAATTACCAGAGGTTACCATATTCCCTTCTCTTCTTCACCCCCTCAGACCAGATGAATCCCAGATGTGCCACCCAATCACAGGGATTCAGTAACTGTAGAAATCCAAAAGTTACTCATAAAGAGAGTCATCAAACCCATCCCCGCAGACCAAATAGGATTAGGGACTTACTCCAGATTCTTTTTGGTGCCAAAAAGAACAGGGGACTTGAGACCCGTTTTGGATCTCAGCAAATTGAACGAATCTGTACAGAAGTCCAAGTTCCGATTGGTCACCTTACAGTCGATACTCCCATTTTTAGGGAAAGATATTTGGATGTGCTCCATAGACCTCCAAGATGCGTATTACCATATCAAAATGGACAGGGCATCAAGGAGTCATGCTTCTGGCTGGGAGCCAGTCATTATTAGTTCTGAGCCCTGCCCTTTGGTCTCACCACAGCCTCCAGGGTGTTCACCAAGTGCATGGCAGTGGTTACGGCTCACTTGAGACGTCAGGGATTCCAAGTGTTTTCATATCTGAATGACTGGCTCCTGACTGCCACCACCAGGCATCTACTGTTACAGGCCAGGGACACCACCATTTCAACTTGCCTGCAGTTAGGGATTACAGTAAATTGGCAAAAATCTGCATTATCACCCTCTCAGCATGTGAATTTTATTGGCGCCGAAATAAACACCATTTCAATGAGGGCTTACCTTCCTGTAGAAAGAATTCAGAGCCTAAGGGAACAGGTTTTGTGCTTACTTCCTCTAAGGAGAACAAAAGCAAAGGTGGTGCTCAAGTTGTTAGGAACAATAGATTCTACAATGATTCTAGTTCCATTAGCCAGACTGCACATGAGGGTCCTGCAGTGGTTACTTTTTGTCCAGTGGTCACTGCACTATCTACCTCTTTCTCACCCCATCCTGATAACAGATTTGTGCAAACAGGATCTTCACTGGTGGACCCAAGCCAGCAATCTAAACACAGGCAGACCATTTGTTCCTTCCCCCCTGGTTGCCACTGTGACCACGGATGCCTTCCAGATTGGGTGAGGGGAGGGCATTATCTAGGGAGAACAGTCCAAGGCACGTGGCTAGAACACGAGGCTCCTTTGCATATCAACATCTTGGAGATGAGAGCAGTGCTTCTGGTGTTGCAAGCATTTCACAGCTTTCTCACTCTAGGGACGATTGCGATCCACTCGGACAATATGTCGGTGGTGTGGTACATAAACAAGGAGGGACCAAATCTTACCCCCTCTGAAGAGAAGCCCTTTGAGTGTGGAAGTGGGCAGTGTTTTCCCAGTACTTTCTGGTCACAATGCACATCCTGGGGAAATCTAACGTCATGCTGACAGGCTCAGCACGGCTATTCTGATGCCTCATGAGTGGTCTCTGAACACATACATTGCGGAACAAATTTTTCACATGGGGTCAGCCTTGCTGCAATCTATTTGCCATCCCTCTCAATGCCAAATGCAGCAGCTACTACACCCTGATTCCCCCGGAAGGGGAAACACCAAGAGATGCACTCATTCATGATTGGCCCTCGGGACTTCTCTATGCTTTCCCTCCCTTTCCCCTAATATCGAAGGTAATTCAGAAAGCAATATCCTTAGGAAGCAAAATGATCCTAATTGCTCCTTACTGGCCTCAACAGATTTGGTTCCCCTTTCTCAAACTTTATTTAATGGACAAACCGTGGACTCTGGACCCAGTGCCAGAGTTGCTGACGCACATGTCAGGAGTGTTCCATCCCTCTCTGCATACCCTCAATTTGACAGCTTGGCTGCTCCAATTCCATCCCTAGTCAGGCTTCATGACTTTCCCCTGAGGTTGTACGCATCCTGACATCTTCTCACAAACCTTCTACCAGAAAACTTTATACCAGTAAATGGAAAAGATTCTCCTTTTGGGCCCGTGAGAGAAACCTAGATCCTTACACAGCTCCCATTTCTGCCATTTTAGACTTACTTTCTCAGTTATTCAACCAAGGTTCAGCAGCTGCCACTATTAAAGTTCAATTGGCAGCCTTTTCCACCTTTCATTTGGTTAATGGACCTAATCTTATGGCTCATAGACTGTGTAGAGCTTTCCTTAAAGGGACCACCTTATTAAGACCCCCAGTCATGGACCTGGTGGCACCATGGGATTTGATCTTTGTTCTCCATAAACTTACGTCAAGCCCTTTTGAACCTTCAGCAACATGTAACCTTAAGTTTTTACCTTGGAAAACTATATTTTTAGTGGCTATCACTTCTGCAAGAAGGGTCTCTGAACTGCAAGCTCATTCCATTAAGCCCCCCCTATTTGATGTTTCACAAAGATAGGGTTTCCTTACGGACAAACCCTTCCTATATTCCTAAGGTTTCTTCCCAAGCCAATATTAATCAGTCCATTGAATTGTCTGTGTTCTTTCCTAATTTTTCTAACAAGGCAGAGTACAAATTTCACCAACTGGCTGTGCATAGACAATTGCATTTTTATCTGGACAGAACTAAAGATTTCAGAAGGTCAGATCAATTGTTTGTTTCCTTTTCAGATACTAGGAAGTGCCTTCCAGTTTCTAAAGTCACATTATCTCACTGGATTTCCACCTGCATTGCCTTTGTCTATTTATCCAGTGGCAAAGATCTTCCCTTCAAGGTGAAAGCTCATTCTACCAGGTCTGTGTCTACCTCGGTAGCTTTTCAGGCCAAAATTCCAATAGACAACATTTGTGCTGCAGCAACATGGACCTCACCTCATACATTCATTACTCACTACAAATTGGATATGGCTTCCAGGAACAGGTTTTCCTTTGGTCCCACAGTACTCAGGAGCATTTTCCAATGAGCCACCCAAGATGAAGGTGCTAGGGGCGCTGTCCCAAGTGTAAGAATGAAGGCGAGATAGGACTACAGAACATAAAGAAGTTATGTACCTACCATAACGTTCGATGTTTGTAGTCCATCTCGCCCTTCATTCTTACAAACCCACCCTCCTGCCCCCTCCTTGAGGACCTGGGGGTAGAGTGTCTCCTGCTTTTTTGGTTATGTTAGTCCTTTCGACTTGGTTTGTTCTTTGTCTCTGTATGTTTCTCTTTGCAGCAAACAAGATCTGGGTTGTGTTAGTGATGCATCATGGGATACCTCCTAGCCATGAGCCAACCAGAAGTTTTCGAGCTAGAGTATGGCCAAGTCGGAGCCGACATTCGGCTCCAATCCCAAGTGTAAGAATGAAGAGCGAGATGGATTACAAACATTGAACGTTATGGTAGGTACATAACTTCTTTTAAGAAGCAGTCCATATTGCCTTCCCTCCTCCTGGATCCTGGATTCGCTGCCATGCATTCAGCACATCAGGCAATGAGTGCCCTTCAGCACTAGTTTCTGTAGCAGGACAGGTTTCTAGCTCAAGGGCCAACCCTCCTCAGAGGGTGCATCACACACTCGTACGCACACATTCACACATAGGGCCAATTTAGAGTGTCCAATCCAGCTACTGCATGTCTTTGGAATGTGGGAGGAAGCCGGAGCACCTGGAGGAAACCAATATGAATGCAGGGAGGACATGCAGACTCCACAAAGAAGGTATCCCAGCTGCGAATCAAACCAGAGAACTTTTTTCTGTGAGGCGACAGCACTAACTGCTACACCACTGCAGTGTCCTTCATATTGCCTTATTTATACAAATTAAATCTTGGACATTTTTCCCTCTATTCAAGTCTCTTATGAATCGTTCTAAATTGTTATCATTAAGATATCTTTGAAACACTCCCTTTATACAGGTATAATTTTTTCACATTGAGTCATTTAAAGATTAGAAGGATAAGGTCTCCTAAAATAATATACTACCATTGTTAATAGTGTAGAAAAATTCTATAAATTTAGGAAAATGCCTGCTTCATGAATCTAGCAGTCTGAATATACATATTTAAAATATCACCTCTTAAAGTAACTTTTTTAAGTTTTTACAAGTCTATTAATGAAATCCTTTAGTATTTGTTCATTGATTATCTTTATATTTATTTTAATAAATACAAAAGACTACCTTCATTAAAAAAAAAAATATTATGAAGAATAGCACGGTAACCTGGTACACTATTTATCAGTTATTCAGAATGATACTAAGCCATACATCACAATCCAAGCCAGTCAGTTGTCCTGGAAATTCTATTTCCCACCCAAACTCCTAGTATTAGTATGCAAAGGAGAAAGATGTCCTGTTTGTATGATATATTCTGCTTTGTTCTGTAGCAGTCCGAGAAATCTCTTATGTCTTCTTAGGACCAAGCAAACACAAAAAATAATAACAAAGTTGGTAACAATCTACACCCTGCCAAGGTCAGATGTTAACAGTTTCATCTTAAAACAGATCTGTTTGAACCAATGAAATTATATTCTACATAATCCAATTATGTAAAGAACAAATTTAAAAATGTCTGCATTTATTTTAGATGGTGTGGTACTATAATTAACAAAATTTCATGTTCGAAATGTATCATTTGCACTCAATAAGTATTGTAATAGTCATGTATGTAACGGAAGAGATCTAAAGCCTATTCAGTGCTTCCTGTATGTCCATGATTGTAGCTTCTGGCAAATAAGTAACTACCCTATTCCAATTAAATTTGAAATGTATCATGCTGTCAGTGTCACTACTAACTGAACCCCTTATAAGTGATACACTATTCCTGTCATCAGCTACATTTGTGGGATTTGTTTCTTGTTGGAATCATCTATATCAGCATGTTCAGTAGCTTGTTCGTGTACAGTCCTAGTATTTGGCCTCCTAATGGTAACTAACCTATTCTTGCTACTAT
Organism: Protopterus annectens; assembly: GCF_019279795.1. Classification (NCBI taxonomy): domain Eukaryota; kingdom Metazoa; phylum Chordata; order Ceratodontiformes; family Protopteridae; genus Protopterus; species Protopterus annectens. Next base: position 628,644,202 of record NC_056743.1, on the reverse strand, counting down.
TTTTTTCCTGTATGCAAACCTTCTCATGGGGTCTTTCATGAATTATTAGTTTCTATCTAATCCTGCTCTGTTTCTTCATACGAGCACAGCACAATATCAGTGTTTTTAGAAACACTATGATTTTGGTTTAAAACATCTGTTTTTGACCTTTTGTAAGGCTGTTGTACATTTTCAATATCTTCCTCATAAAACAACTGTCATTATTTAAATGGAATTGACTTTCAGGGTATGACTCAGTTTTACTGCTATTTGTAACGTTTTTGGTATTAATCTTTAAATATATCTGAACAGATGCATTCTCTTTGCCACTCTGTTTTAGCATTTTCTGACTGTATTTTTTTTCTGTTCTACTTCTATATTAGATTATATAAATTCAGAGTAAATGTCTGTCTCTGTATTTGAATCATTCATGCTAATACATATACTGACATAATATTTGTTGAGGTAGACCACTAGGTCCTGCATCATTTCCTATTAATGTGACATTTTGTTTTCATTTTTCCTTGTCATTCAGTCATTACCAAATTCAAATAATGGAATAATCTTAGCTGCATAATTATATGATATTTTGCCTTCCTGATATTGCCTTTTCTTCTCCAGTATAATGGCAAGGCTTTCTAACATACAATGGTTTATTTTGAAAATTTGAAAATACATTTTTATGGTTGAGCACTAAACATATGAGGTGTATTCTCTTAAAAACTTATATTTGCATAACTTGTTAAAAGCATGCAGTTTTAATTCCTCCATAATTATAACTATAAATTACTACTTTTGAGGTTGTGTACTTCAGAACCCAATCAATAGTGTGGTATCAGTTCAAAATAAACAATATTGAAAAAAAAACTATAGACAGTTCTACTGGTTACAATCAGAGACCCTATCATAATCCTCTATATATTACACATTTCAGGCTGTGGAGAACATAAAAATATTCAGTGCAATATAATTAAACACAGTAAAAGCTAAAGATTAAACATGATGGAGGCTAAGGCTTCAAGGAAGGAGAAGTAATGTTTAAAACTGCTAATTAATACATAGTTTGGACAAACTCCATCATAGTGTTCTCGCGAGAGCACAGCCCTTTATATCTGTTATTGTTACATATTATTACATGCTGATTATTGTTTCATACAGGTCAGTTGAAACAATAAACAGCAAAAGCTGAAGGAATGACTCAGACAGAAAAAGAACACAGTTTTGAAAAGTTTTATTTTTCCAGTAATAGCTGAAAATGGCAGCAATTTCTTAAAAGGGTAAATGCATTAGGACTCAACCACTACAACACAGCACAAACCACAAGACACATAGCTCACCTACACAGTGCCCCCCTCAACCTAAGCACCTAAGGCAAAACAGCGTGCCCAATGCATTAATCATAGGTGACTCAATAGTGAGACACACTAATGTCCTACCCATTAGGTTGAATAAGGAGAAGGTAACAGTCAGCTGTCTATCAGGTGCCAGAATCTGACACATAACACATGCACTCCGGTCACTCCACAGCAAGTACAGGTATGAGTCTGTCACTGTCCATGTGGGTGTGAATGACCTGAGATGCACCTCCCTGGACTAAAGAGACATGGAGGAGCTCTCGGATTATGTGGCCTAGGCAGGTATGACCCTAGCCCTGAGCAGCATCCTACAGTTTTCCAGAATGATACCGCAATACAAGCAGAAAATGATTTACTTCAACAATTGGCTATGTTTCTGGTGTCATTCTAAGGGGATCCAGTATCTGTCTGCTTGGGATGACATGATTGACAGACCTCGATGCTTTGCCAGAGATTGCCTTCATCTGTCACCCCTGGGTTTCTGGATACTAGTTAAGGCTCTTGCCACCCTTATAGTGCCTTTTTTAGGTGATGTTCCAAAGACCAAATTACCACCATAAGAGCTATAAATAAATGCAATCTGAGGGTCATGCTGCTCAATGCTAGAAGTCTAAATCTCAAGATGCACGTGCTCGAAGCACTTCTCAAAATGGAAAACACTGACATTTGTGCTATAATGGAGACCTGGTTCAAAGCAGCAGAAAGCACCCCTGCGCTACCAGGCTATAACTCATCCCACACCTTTTGGCCCTAGAACATGGATCGAAGCTCCAAAGGTGGTGGTGTCTCCATATTCATAAAGGATATGCACACCTCCTGTCTAGTAGCCCAGCATAGTGCATGTGAGATACTTCAGGTACAACTAACATTGGACAAGACAGCAATTCAGGTTGTAGCCTGCTATAGGTCCCCAACCATGTCCCAAGACTCTTATTCCACTTTCCTAAGTACCCTGGAAACTATTAAGGTCCAACCCAACTCTCTCATACTAAGTGACTTCAGCTATCCCTCCATCAACTGGGAAAACTACTCATGCACCGATACACTGGCCCAACGCTTCCTGGAATTTATCAGTTCCAATGCCGTGAACTAGCTCATTCTTACCCCCACTAGAGGAAGCAACATCCTTGACCTGGTTATTACTAACATGGGCAACCATTGCTCTACACCAATAGTCAATTCCTTCCTGGTTAGATCCGACCACAAACTAATCGCCATGGAAATCCACATCTCACCCACACCCCCCTCAAAGGTAACCACCATGAAAAACTTCTCCAAAGCTGACTTTGGGCTCCTAAAAACAGAGGTGGCTGTGGTGCGCATCATCGACCTAATTAACAATGATATAGGGAATCTCCAAAGTCTAGATCCCACGCAAGTTGATTTTGTGAAAGGTAGATCATGCCTGCTGAACCTGGTTGACTTCTTTGAGACAGTCACCAGAGCTGTGAATGAGGGCAAGGCAGTTCATACAGCCTACCTCGATCTGGCCAAGGCCTTTGATACCATTCCCCACTCAGGAATTATTGGTAAGCTCACCAAATTAGTCATCAACCCCTATATCACTAGATGGGTTGCAAATTGGCTCGCAGATAGAACCCACAGTGTGAAAATAGCAGACTCCAAGTCAGACTGCCGACCAGTCATGAGTGGAGTGCCACAGGGACTGGTCTGGATCCTTTCCTGTTTGGCATCTACTTCTTAGAAGTCCAGGCCAACATGGAGGGACAAGTGAAAGCTGGGACCCATTATTAACTCCCCAAGTGATGTAGACATCCTACAGAAAGGCCTCACTGAGACCAATGACTGGTGTCAAAACCATGGCCTTAAGCTTAATGACAAAAAATGCATCATCATCTCCTTTGGGAAAAACTAATTTCTCACTAATTACCACATCGATGGGAGCCCACTGAACACTGAATGTGATATAAGAGATCTGGGTACACAGGTTGACAGCAACCTCTCCTTCAACCACCACAATGCCACTGTGGTCAGAAAATCCTTCTATGTGGCACATCTCATTACCAAGGGTTTTGCATCCAGGAAGAAAAAGGTCATCATCTCTCTCTCTACTCTTCCTTCATTAGACCAACCATCGAGTATAATTCCCCTTTTGGCATGTACCTCAGTAGACACATGCAACAGCTGGAAAGGCCACAAAAGTAACTCATGAAGAGGATCCTAGGCCTTAAACACATGTCCTATATGGACAGACTCAAAAACCTCCAGCTATTCTCTGTCTCATATCGTCTACTAAGAGGCAATCTCTGCTTGACTTACAAAGCTGTGTCTGACCCAGCTCTGTTAGAAATTCTACATCTAAAGAAATCCCAATCCCTACACACCACATGCTCCAGAGACCTCAACTTCATTACCACAATCAACAGAACATGCTGGAGGGACAGGTTTATAACCCGGAGACTCCCCATGCTGTGGAATAGACTTCCCATACATGTCAAGCAGAACACCTCACTGGCCCTCTTCAAGAGAAATCTTGAGGAGTGGATGGGAAATAAGAAAGTTCACCCCAAGGATCACTCCAGTGGCTGTACTCGATAGAGGCACTGGGAACTAACGTTGGGTGGCACGATTACAGGGCACTTCTATGGGCTAGGCTTGTAAAGGCTCCAGGGCCATTAGCCTAGTACACACCTATGAACCTATGAAAAGAAATCTTCTGAGGAAATCAATTCTCCCCTTAGCAGAGTTGGCAAAATAACAAAAAGTAGTCACAACTAATTAATTTGCTTATTTTGTGTTAGCAAAACTACTCTGAGTTTGTTAGCCTTTCACATCTTTGTTAAATTCAGGAATCCTTATTTTCATAAATAGGATTTCCTCTTTAAACAAGTTTCCCCCATCTTTCTGCAAATCTACTAGCTGCAATCCCTCATTGTTTTGGGGTAAGAACACTACAAAGGTAGAGCCCTTCAACACTGGTTGCCACTCTCTGGAGTCAATGGACATTTTGAGCTGAGGTCTTCAGAGACTAGTAGTGACAGAGATACAGTACTACGGATTTTACTAGTTAATGCAGGACTCCTCAGAATACTATATTCCAACATACCTGCATCTCTCTTCCTATCCCACGTCTCTACTGTGGAACACAAAGCAGTACAATGTAGCAGAACCTTTTAATTGTGCAAAAAACAACCCTCGATAAATAATGATTTTTCTGCAGCCACTGTTTCATTTGTTTATAGAGCTGAATACTGTACCTTTTAATGGCAGCAGTAACATTTGTAATAGCAAAATGGCAACCTTTTATGGAATTCATTTTTTCTGCAATAATTCTACAATTGATTGCAAATATATTGTATTGTTCTTTTTTTTTAAGTGTGTTGGCATTCGATGTTACAAGCATTGACATTTCAACAGGCATCTGCAAAGGACAGATCCCTGTAATGGGTTCATAAAACAGGAAGAGAACAATGTAATGGGTGCGTGGGTACAGAAGCAGTACGCATACTGAGAAAGGTACTTGTCAGAGCTATGACCTTGCTGGAAATAAATAAAGGACCCAAAAAGAGGCGATAGTGAAAAGCAGAAAAGAGAGATATACCTCAGATGTGCTACAGCTGTGGCCATAAACAGGGGTAACATTGCAACTAATTATAGCAAACAGGCAGCATTTAACACAATTACATTGGAAGGGCAGATGACTGCACTATTGAAGAGACAATGTGAAAAGCACCTGAGGTCTTCTCTGACAAATACTGCAGCTGTACTTAGGCCAGCTGTATCAGTTTTGTCAGCTGTCAGTTAACTGGAACACAATAATATTGGGAATACTGAATCTCCATATTCAATGAATTACATCACTGTGCTGCTAGATGCAAAACAATCACTGTTCTCTAGTGTTTTGGCTGTGATGATTTTTAGAGAAATCAAAATATGAGCCATTAGCCATATAACATTTTTATAGCAATTACATCACACTTGTAACACATCTAATTGACGCCTTCATTGAAAATCTAATGTACTACATATATATATATTACTAAATTATGCTATTATACATGATCCACACTAAAATGTTTTACAAAATCTGTGTAGTTTGTGACATATTATCTCACAGATTAAAACAATTTTAGACAAAATTGATTAAACAGTGCCATGAGCAATCCAGATTCATACCCCTAGAGGATATACTATGAAATTTTAATGTGAATTTGGCCACCATTACATTAAATGCATCTTCTGTGTTTCCGCTCCTAGGTAAGTAACACTTACAAAGGACTAAATATCTGAAATTATTTCCATCATATTCTTGTAATGCGTGCAGTACAACAGGAATGCCAAAGTTATGTTTAACCTCTGACTTGTCTAGGCCATAATTTTATTTCACCCATATACTATTATGTATGTAAAAGTTATATATTGTACCATAAAAACATACTAGCTGAACCATTATAATATGGTCTCAAAGCTATATATAGCAATATATGCAAAGTATAATGTCTGTGGAATATGTCTGACGAAGCAGTAAGGTACTACCGTGAAAGCGCTCACACTTTTTGTATTAAAATCTTATTATTTATAGATTTCTTTATTGCATTTGTTTCTTGAGATCAGCATTCTTATCTGCTAGTGTTTTGGGACATTTTTCACAGTTTGTTCGGGTGTCGTCTGCCGTTGGGGTTTGTTAGATAATGTTTGTTATGTTAATATAGTTTAGTTACTTTTGTATGAATGTAAATTTACCTATGTCACAAGTGATAACTCAATAAAATTGTTTAAAAAAAGCAGATTTTCTTGGGTTTTTTACTTCTTTAGTTCTCTAAACAAATGTGTATATATTGCACTTCATGTTTTTATACATCTCAACTAGTGCATCTGTTCTGTATTTAAAAGGATTTTAAGGGGCAGGTGTTCCCCAATATTTAATGCTTTCTTTAAGGAAAATACTGGTTTTGGAGGCAGCATTTTCTTCAACATTTCAACAGTCATCGAGACTGACCAGTTTGTCTTTATAATATTATAAAAGGTTTCAGAAAAAATTGTTAAACTTAGAAAATATTATTTGCTGCATCTGTCATACTACTATTTCCTGAGTCATTAATTAAGAACATTATCTCTTTTAAGTTCTTCATGGTTTTCTCCTTCTCTTCCTTTTATAGTTTTAGTGAGCTCAGTTGTATTTCTCCTGGTGTATATAGAAATTCTCTAGAGGGAGTAAACTAGTTAAATGTGAGGGGTTTGCTCAAGCAGCATGTAAACCATATCTGTAGTTGTTTTCTTTATATAAAGATTAGTCACAATTAATCTTCCACCACTCCTGTCTATTCAGATATTGAATAATTAATTATTTTTTTATTGCAAGCATGAGCTTGAGGACCCACGTATTCTCATTTAAGTGATTCACTAACTCTATTATATTTGTATTTCCCTTACACAAGAAAAGGAGATCATATAAATTCCTTACATAAAATACTACTTGTGAATACACACACACATATATATATATATATATATATATATATATATACATATATACACACATATATATATATATATATATATATATATATATATATATATGTATATGCACGCATATATTTTACTCTGCATTTAATTTCTTTCAAGACTATTTGTGAACATGTTGGCAAGGGGGGGGGGGTGTATGGTGCACCTACTCTTATTTTGCAAAAAAAAAATACCTTCATAAACAAAAATATTATAAGGCAGTCAAAAAGGTAATAATGGATTCACAGAGCACCTTTCCTAAATACTGTTCCACAACTCAACACTCAACACCATAGAGAATTTTGTTCTGATGTATTTTAAGCCCTTTACATCCATGCTTAATCACTGGAAATTATCTTACCATAAATGTCTGAAAGCACCATATCTGTTTTACCAACAACTTTTTTAACACATTGTCTAAAAACTAAACCTGTGATCTGTAAATTAACTTCAGTGTTAGATATAAGTGATTGCCTGGTGGGTTCAGCAAGTATTTTTATGTATTTTATGCAGTGCATGAAACATTGCCTCTTAGATTCCTAAGTTATTAATAGGTTAACAATCACTAGGGCCCTTACAAGCCTCGTTGTGCACCCCAAACCCATTTGAATCCCAAGTATCATGGGTGTCTACATGGAGACATGTTAATAGGAAGGTAACTAAGGGATTTGTTGGGTGGGTTAGTTTACAATAATACTTTTTTTTCTATTGATGACCTTTGTCCATAATAGACACGGGAGCGAGACTTGGGGTAAATTTCCAATTTCCAATCCATTTGTTAAGGTTTTGTTTGAAAAGGTTCAGGGATGAACTCTGTTTTACATGGATGGGGACCCTATTCCATACTCCAGGGATCCTTTGGGACACACATCTGTCTCTCCAGCATGATCTATTTATATCACAAGTAAAGTTCAGATCCTTGGATCTGGTGTTCCTGGTGCCATTTGTTTTGCACATAAGCAAAAGATCCATTAGGGCTGGGTCTGAAGAAGCCCTTAGTCATCCAAAGATCATATCTTAGCAGTCCATTGGAGACTGAATACACAGACAGAGCTTTTAGGCATTCAGTGTAGGACAGGGTATCCATGCCCTAAATTCTACTAGTGAGAAACCTTTGTGGGTATTCCTACTGTTGCAAGTCTCTGGTTAGGTATGTGATGATGTGAGGTATTGCCAGCTATGCCAGGAGAAGTAGGACAGTGGATGTGTAACATATGCCAGCACAGCTAGCTTGAATTTTGTAAAGAATTATATGTCATTTGTATATCAAACTGATTTGTACAGATGCTTCTGCTGAAAATGTATTTGCAAGGTTTGCTTGTGTTGAAAAATGTATCAACAGTGGGTCCTGCTAGACAGAAAAGAACTATACATGCCTGTAGTAATTGATTAAATGTATGCAGTGTAACTGTTGAAATTAATATATTGTAACAAAGGCTACTGGAAGAAAAGAGGCTAATCACAGTCCAGCTGCAAATAACTTTGAAAAATGTTCTGAAATTAAATTACTGGGCCTTGGCCATAAAAATGTTTTCTCACAGTTCTGATTGCGGCCAGAGACAAAATATCTGGTAAAACAAGTTATAGGAAGCCTTCTGTATTGTCTTAAGCAGTGAACTAATTGCTACTCTGGAAGGGTAGAAGTTTGAAATTGTTTTATGACATCCAGAAGCTGCACCAGATCTTAGTAAGCTCTATTTTTGTGTATTATTGACACATATTTGATAAAGTCTTATTAATAAGTGTGAAGTACCTTTAAGGTTTAGTGAAGGTATCAATTTAGTGTTTGATCTGTTATAAAAGGGTTGTACTATTTAATGGCTCACATTTCTGGTTTCTCTAGAAAGCTTTAAGTCAAAGTGCTAACAAGTAAAGACAAACGGCAACACTGTTCCCTTTGCTCTCCCCTATGGAAAAACGAATGCCTGTTGAGCTCTCATCCCTAGGGGGACAAAGGATTTTATGGTGGCCCAGTGATTGGGAGCAAAAATAAAATCTTCTTCTTCTTTCGTCTTTTCCAGGTTAGGGGTCGCCACAGCGGAACTCCAGGCCGCTAATGATTGGCAGTAGATTTTTATGGTGCCGAGGTGCCAGCCTGATGCCCAACCTTCAACAAAGGCACGCCCATTCACGCATGTCTTTCGAACGCCACTCAACCGCGGGGAGGACATGCAGACCCCACACAGAAGGCACTCCAGCCGAGAATCGAACGGGAGAACCTCTTGCTGTGAGGCGGCAATGCTACCACTGCAGGGAGCAAAAATAAAATAAATACAATAGCTATATGGGATTTTCATATTCAGAGACTGATTATTCAACACCAAGCTATGGTTTTTAGACATGGCAGCATCAGTTATTAATGTGTCCCTAGTGTTATGCTGCAAAACTTTCAGTCATAACTGAATGTAAAATAGAATAAATGTAGATAAAAAATAAAATTAACTTTTATCACATACATCACTATATTCGCATTGGTGCATGCATACTCCTTCAGTTGTAACTCACAAGGATGGAGCAGTCCACTGCAGAACTAATAAAAAATGTGACTGCATGCGTGTGTGTGCACATGCGTGCGTGCATGCGTGTGTGCGTGCGTCTGTGTGTGTGAGTGTGTGTGTGCTGCAGTCACACGGGTGCGAGCGTATGTGTGTATTTTATAGAAAATATTAAAATTTGGTTTTCCCGCCTTTCATTTTTTACTGTTTAGAAACAGACTGAGCCAATCAATCACAGGTGCATATACCCAGACAGGATGGACAGCAATAAATATGCAGAGTCTAATATAAAAGAAGGTTATAAGCAAGGACCAGTGGCAAGGGACTGTAACACTAACCAGGCAAAGAACAACCATTAAGTAAAACTGTGTAAAATAAGGAAAAGTAATGTTATAACTGGGAAAAAGTGATGGAAGTTAATAGCCTAGGCCTGCTTAGTTAAAAGGAGAACTGTTATTAATATGTCCAGGTCTCACCCCAAAACTGTTAACCTGACAAACATTTCCTATTAAGATTTCAAATACTGACACTGGTTTCTCTGTATCTCATTTCATTACATAGTAGCACAACACTACAGCTTTGCCTGAAATGAAATCTGTTGTAAATATGAAGTAAGATGGAAATGTGTGAATCTTTTCCTGATGGCACAATGTTATGCAACAGAGATGATCTACAAGAAAGTGAAGGCATGATAAAAAGAGACCGGGAAAAAATGGACAAATGGTCTGAAATATGTCTGCCTGAATTCAATGCAAAATTGTAAATGAATGCACATGAAAACAGTCATATAGGAAAGGGGTAGGTGTTGCCCTAAGGAGGGGCAATGGGGTCTGCAAATTGCATCACCTAAGGTAACCATGTAGTCTATAAATGTAGTAAGGAATGTGGGTGGAATAATGGAATGTGTAGGAAATAGGCTCACTTGTTGAAAGCACAAAGCTAAAACTTTATTAATTTATTTATTTTAGAACTTGCTGACTGAGCATTACCCATTTACAGGGTTAAAAGTTGCATGAGTAAGTAATGCATTAGACAAAATTAATGACAATTACAACAGTTCTACTAGTTATATTAATAGGTTTTGTCAAACAGGCTTGTATAATTCTAATTATTTAATTGTCAATTTGTCAGTTGGTCAAGCTGCCATTTAGTCAACCTTTGCTATGTCAGCTAAAGTTTTCTTAATTTTTTCCAGTTTAATCACTGTTGTACATTTGTAGAGTTAATACACTTAAGTAAGGGGCATGTTAGGCCATTGTAATGTTGGTTTTGTGTTTCCACTACGTATGTGTTGATTTTGTTTTAGTCTAATTATTTCCTTGGAGCAATTTTTAGCAGTTACAAAAAGTATTATTGTGTACATTTTTGTTTTGGCTGTGTTTTCTTTATAATGGGTATATTACTGATTAGTGCTAGAGGAAGAAACTTTGCTTGTTTTGGATGGTGTTATTTACTGAGTTAAGCAGTACATTTTTGATGATGTTTGTCGACAGATTTTGGTTCATAGGTTCATATGTGTTTACTAGGCTAACAACCACAAGGGCCTTTTTAAGCTTAGCCATGCATCCCAAATCTCTGACACGTTACCCCTGATAAGTATAAGCAGGGTTTCAGAGATGAAACATTTACAAGAAGGGGCCTGGGAGATGAATCATTTACAGGTTGCTTTTGTGCTTTAGAGACATAGGTGCCAAACCAGGGATAAATTTCCTGTTTCCCATCCAGTTGTCCAAGTTGCACTTGAATTGGGTTAGGGAGGAACTCTGCTGGGGAGCCTGTTCCATAGTCGTGATAGTCTCTGGGATACATGCCTGTCTCTCTCGCAGGTCCTGTTTATATCGCAGGCAAAGTTTAAGTCTTTAGAACAGGTAATTCTGGTGCTGTTTGTTTTGTGGATATGCAAGAGGTCCATCAGAGTGGGGTCAGACAATGCCCTGTATGCCAGTATAGATCTCCCCTTAAAAGCCTGTAGGAGACAGAATACAGGGATAGGGACTTGAGGTGGTCTGCACAGGACATTCTACTTATGCTCTGTATTCTTTCAGTGAAGAACCTCTGTGGACATTCCAATTATTGGATATGCCTGGTTAGGTACATACCAAAAGGGGTACTGTACTCAATTATAGGTCTGATGAATGCCGAATACAGCGGAACAATTACTTCCTTGGACTTAGATGCCATACCTTTGTTTATAAGTTGCACAACATAGAATGATTTCCTCATTACTGTAGAGACATGATGATCAAAGGCTAGATTACTATCTATGTGTGTCCCTAAGTCCCTGACTACTGGGTCAACTCTAAGGGGTGTGTTGTCAATATGATAGTTACCAGGGGTGGATGACTTCTCAAAGGATACTATTATGCATTTCTTGGCATTTAGTTTTAGTCCGTGACTCTGACACCAGTTGTATGTCTGTGTCAGCCCCTCCTGGAGAGCATTTGTGTCAGTGTGGGATTCAGTGACAGCTCCTAATTTGCAATCATCTGCAAATTTAGTCAGCCAGAGACCACTGACATTGGTAAATGCCAAAAAGGAGCGGTCCAAGGACTGATCCCTGAGGGACTCCACTTGTGAGTGGTCTCTTTGTAGAGGTGGACTCCCCAATTCTAACTTCTTGGGTCCTGTCTGTGAGCCAGCTGGTTATCCCCTGGGTGACATACAAGTTTGTTCATAACATCTTGAGTTTATCAACAATACCTGAGTGGGGTAAGTGTTCTTTATTTGTTAATAAGAAGTATCTGTATTTGGAGACTTTGGTAAGATACTGGGGGATGTGGGTATGCACTTTGTGTTATGTGTATTACTAACACAGTTTATTTTAATTTTGTTTGCATATTTAATCAGTGAGGCTGCTATATTTTGTTTGGATTTGTTTTGTCTTTTAGTTGATATGACAAATTATTTAAGTGTGGGAGAATTAAATTATTTTGATTGTGTTTTTGATGGAATGTGATATCAGCTAGTATATTTTGTCAACAGATTTGTTCAAATGTTTAATTCTGAAACATTAAGATTCAAATGAATATGCTTCTGTGTATATCCACAGATCCAAAAAAATCCAGTTTACATAAATGAGCAAGTAAACATTAGTCTGTGCATAGGTCTATTACAGTTCTCTCAAATATTGTTGTGTCAAATAACCAACATTAATGGCATTAAGGTTTAGCATCTAAGCTGTCACGGACCAAGGGCTGCTTCAAAATAGAGAGACTTCATTCATAAAGGTCATATGATTGATCCCCTATTTTCTAGTGTCAAGAGGCTCCATATTTGAAGAACATTTGGGTTCAGGGCACTGTCACTTCAGCAAAAGAAAGTCCTAGACATTATCTCTTTAAATGGATGCTAGTATTTTGACATCCTGACTGGCAGGTGGCAGTGAAGAAATTATTTTCTTTTTGACCGGAGTACTGCACTCTCTGTATAATATGTGAACACAAGGCTCACGTGAACTTAGGAATTTTCAAGTGAGATAATTTATAAGAATAGTTAGAATGAAAGGATGCATCCATTGAAAATCTTTTATTATTATAGACTCTAGATAGTAACTGTAAATGATCTTTAGCAGTTTGTCCACCCGACTATAATGTCAAACAAAACAAGAGGTAGGAGGATTAATTGTGGGTGCTGAGCCTCCCTGGCATGGTAAGTTACCATTTTGTCCTGTTAAAGGGTACCTAATGGCTAGTTAATCTTCCTGGTAGTGATAGCTGTATGAAAACTGAGGCTTTAATATAGCTCAGGTTTGAGTATTTCCTAGATAACTGATGTCATCCTGAGTGGAAAAAGTCATACCATCTGTGACAATGTGCGGTATTGCCATCTATGCCAGGGAGAATAGGGCAGTGCATGTATGGCCTATGCCAGCATGGTTGGCTGGCGTTTTGTGGATAATTTTGTGTTGTTTGACTGTCACACTGACTTGTGCAGATGCATGTGTTGGAAATGTGTCAGCAGTGTTGTTATAACTGATTGTGTGTTTATGTTTGAGCAAAGAATTCTGGAAGGGAAGAGTAAAAGTTTTTGAAATTGTTATATAATTTTCAAACACTGTGACAGATCTTAGCAAATCTCTGAATGTGTACTTTACAAGAGTCAGGTGATCAAATATGGTGTCATTCTATAACCAGCACTGAGAGGATGGAACTCACAAAACAGCTTGTTTTGTTTTGTTTTCTTTGGAACCTGATATAAAAATCAATGATAGTTATCACGGCTAGTTCGTTGAGTTTGGTTGAGTTCATTTCAGTCTGTTAGAAGCTCATCACCTTGCCTTGTGGAAGTAAGCATCTTAACATGTAATCTTGCCTTGCTGTATTAATTAAGTTAGCGAGGAACAGTTACTCTTTGGACAGTCAAGAAATAAATTGAGATCAGTTAAGTAGTGTTTTTCTGCATCTGTTTGAATCTATCCAATTGTGTCATTTTTATTTCTCCTGTGATTGAAACTCTGATGTTTATTTTACTTAGATATTTAGTATTCTCATGTTTTCTATTTTATTATTTAAGTATTTTATACCTTTCATTGTGGCTAGTCATTTAGAGAATACTTTTAAAGTCTTGAGAGTACTTGTGCTTACTTTAGTGACACCTTGGCCACTCTGAAAAACCTGGCTGCGTTGGTTACACTCTGCCATTTATGTTATTATTGATTTTACTCAGTATAATTGGATACCCTTGTAAGAGCCTGACAGTGGTTGACTGGTGGTAGTGAGGTTACCTTATAGTCTGGGCAGAAAGGGTACAGCTAGTAAATCTGTACCAACCTTTCCCAGGTGAGTGTGTGTGTGTGTGTGTGTGTGTGTGTGTGTGTGTGTGTGTGTGTGTGTGTGTGTGAAAATCAAATACCCAGGTATGGGTATGTCAGCTACTTGGAACTGGGACACAGTTTTCCAAAGTGAGTCTTGTCTGGGATCTGGAGAGACAGAGACTCCAGCCCCAGGTCTGGAGCATGTTCCCTGTCTACTCTTGGGGGAGATTGTGCTTGATGCAGAGAGCTGTAATTAAAATACTGTGTAAGTTCATTCCTGTTCTTAGTGACTGTCTTTCACTGGAGTCAGTGGTGAAGATTGAGGATTCTTGATTCCTGACTCAGGGTAAAACCATCTCGTTGTGGAGATCCAAGAAAGGAATTAAAATCAGTTCTCAGGAAAGGACCTAGATCTGAACAGCACAACTTTACATATCTCTCATCCTCTTAGTGTAATAATTATGGACATAGCCTAAAATAATGGTGGAACAAATGTCCAAAATCAGGGACAGATTTTAAATATTGATCTTATAAACTTACAAAGTTGCTAGAATAACAGATTTTGCATTAACATGAATTTCCTGAAGGATATCAAATGTGAAACTCAAACATCTGCCAGAAAATCATACACTGTATGAGGAACACATAAGAATATAAAGTACAAATCTTAACATTCTGCAGTTCTGGATAGTTTAGAGGTATGCAGCTTTACCCTTAGAAGAATTCATTAACACACCATTTTCAGATAACCAGAATTATAGAAAATTCAGGGCATCCTGCAAATCAGACTGTGTTTCATCTGTCTTAGAGGGGTCTATTTCAAGTGCACAGTCATCTGTTGCTGAAAGACTGTGGCACATCCAGTTCACAATAAAAAAAAAAAAATGAAAAAGCAAAAGACTTATCCTGAGTCACTCCAGTATGTAAAAGGTTTGGTTGTACACAGCTGAATACAACATAATAAATTGGGTATGACTCAACAGATATCTCTGAAGCCAGAGTACTGCATACAGTTTTGGAGACCAGTGCTATAAAAAGGATAGAGGCAGATCATTGGTGTATACTCTGCATTATGACCCTTTAAAAGAGTCAGAAAGACAGAGACAAAAAGTAGTACACTTAGACTTGAGTAAAGGTAGTAGAGAGGGGATATGATATTAATTAAGATCCTAAACCAGGAGAATCTGAACAGTTTAAGTAGATAGCATAGTTAAAGAAACAGCTAGGAAAGCAAAAGGGCAAATGTGAAGAGATGCAGTAGAAAACTCAGAGGGAATACAAAGAAATACTGCTTCACTGACTGGGTAGTAGATGATTGGAACAGGGGTATACAGAGGCGCCGGAAGCTGTTGAAGGCTGGGGGGGGGCACTTAGTGATTCAAAAAGGAAATTTCTTTAAAACTATTTACTACCACAACATAAGCTCACTTGGAGGACATTTTAAGCTTAGCCAACTTCCCTTTTAGTGCTTGAATTAACATTTTCTAATTGGTCTCACCTATTCCATGCCTGATAATTGTATATTAGCCCTAGTGAGAATAACTGTGATCATACCATAGATAATTTGAGGGGACCCATGTAAGAGATGCAGCATTTAGGAACTGCCTGTATCTATTAGTGGGATGAGGGGCAATCCTGGAGTACATTTCCTATTACCCATCCTTAGATCCAAGTTGCATTTGAATATGGACAGTGATGAGATTTGTTTTACTTGAATGGATAGTCTGTTCTGGAACAATGGTAGCTTCTGTGATATATATTCATCTCTCTACAACATTCAGTTTAGATACCTGGACTGAGTATTTCTGATGCCATTTGACTTGCTGATGTTCATTAGGTCCATTAGTAATGGGTTGGAGGATGCCTTGTATGCCAGACACAGATCACCTCTAAGCACTCTGTAGGATACTGAGTATAGTGAAAATTTTTTGAGGTGGTCCATGCAAGACCTATTGTTTAGGACATGTATCCTTTTAGTAGAATGATATCTCTTTGGGTATTCCAATTGTTGCATAGGTCTGGACGGATACATGCCAAAGTGGGCATTATACAAAATGATTGCCCTAATGAGGGCTTTGTAAAGGGGGACAATAACATCTCTAGATCTAGTCACAATCAATTTGTTTATAAGCTGTGCAATATAGAAGCACTTTCTTATGACTCTGAGCACATGTTGGTCAAAAGTTAGGTCACTGTACACACAAGTTCCCAAATGCCAAACAACTGGGTCTGTTCTCAGGGGTATTGTCAATTTGTCAGCTCCCTGGAGTAGATGATTTCCCAAAGGATATGATAATGTATTTTTTGAGTTTAGTTTCAATTTATGATTTTGACACCAGTTATTGTTTGGGACAAACCTTTCTGCATGATGGTTAAGTCATTTGGGGATTCAATAACTACTCCTAGCTTGCAGTCATCTCAAACTTAGTCAGCCAAAGCCCTTTGGTATTACCTTTTACTTTTGAGATGTATATGCCAAACAGAAAGAGTCTCAGCACTGAACCCTGTGAGACTCTACTGGTGACTGGTCTCTCTCTCTCTAGAGGTAGCTTCCACTATTTTGATCTCCTACATCCTTTGAGCAAGTTGGCAATCCAGCTAGCGATGTAAGTGTTTGCTCCCAGATTATTCATCTTTTGTACTATACCTGAGTAAGGGATTGTGCCAAAAGGCTTGGCCAGGTCAAGGTAGTGTGGTGTGAACTGTTTTGCCTTCATCCATTGCTTTGGTGAAAAGAGTAAAGCTTAAACGTTGCACATGATTTTGAACCATTCACACTTTCTCCTGATTCTTGCCCTAAGAGTTTGAGAGATCAGAGCATATGTTTGACTATCCCTGATTTTGTGTCATATTCTTGGTATGTTCATCATAATATGTGTGATTTTCTGGCAAATTTATGAAGATGGCAAAACTTAAATAATGATAAGACACTTGAGTTTCAGACTTCTAGACTTCATATCCTTCAGAAAATGCAGGCTAATGCAGAACCTGTTATTCTACAACAAAGCATATAAGAACAATGTTATATTTAAAATTTGTCCCTGATTCTGGACCTTTGATCTTTATCCCGATCCATTACGTTTTTGCCTTTATCCCTTGAGCTATGAGGTTTTGAAGTTTAAATAAGAACTGTGAACAAAAGTTGTTTACCACATTCAAACTCGACCTGTTGCATTTTTTTATTTGTTCAATTAAATAAAAAAAAGTGCAACAAAAACTGGGCAACTTGAAAAATAACAATAATAATAAATAACCTAACTGAAGGCTTAAAGTCAGGCAAGAAGCTTTAATAACTTTTTGTAAGCAGAAAAAAAATCACACAGTATTTTTTATTGTTCTTTTAAATAAATTAATATTTCTGTCATGACTTTAAAAAGCTAACAAAACTGGGGCCAACTTGCATTAATGAAATAAAAATGAATTAAGGCAAGGAAGAAACTGTATTAACTCCTGAAAACACAGTAACAGTGAAGTTATTACAGTCTCTTGCCTGCATTAAGCCTTATTTTATTATCATCATCATTGTCATTATTTTTACTGCTGTTACTTCATAAATGACTGCCCAGAATGTACCTGGGTGGGTTGCTGCCACTTCTGTTGAGGTCCACAATCCACAAAACTGCACTGATGTGTTCAACAATATGACTGTTATTAATTACTAATTAAATAACAGTGAAAACCATAACTATCTGAAGTTAGAATGAAACGACAAAGTATCAGTTGTAAAAAATAAGCGCTTTCTTTCCTTTGTCAAACAGAATGAAAGTGCTTTTTACAACTGACACTTCGTTGTTTCATTCCAGCTTCTGATTATTTATAGTAAAAAACAGTGCAAAATACCAGAGCTGGATCATGGTTAAATGGGGCCCTGGCAGGGTAATAGATTTGGTCCCCCCAAAGTAGCCCCTCCTGCAGCAACCCCCTACCTCTCCAGCAACAGCCCACTCCCCAGCCACTCCAGTGTGGCATTACTTGGGCTATTTCTCCTCAGTTACCATAAACACTGTTCAAACCGGTCAGAGTGCATGCTGTTTTCTTATTTACTTCTACAATGATTACAGATATTGAAATAAAATAGCACAAACACTGAGCCATTTGCTAAACAAATAATACAGTCTCACAATGAAAACAGACTTAGCATGAGCAGTAAACTTCTCTGCCCTTGCAACTCACATTTATTGAAACGGCATGAAAACCCACAATCATTTTGCATCTGGCCGTTGGAGGACTAAACTTACCTCTGGGCTGTCTTCAAACCATAGGCTCCTTACACATTTTTAGGGCCATGCATACATGTATGCATTCTTTCATTCACCTTCCTGATTGTATTAAATTATATTCCTTGTATAATACAACACCACATTAGAACGTGTTTTAAATTCATAGTTTTGAACAGTCTTCTAGTAAGCAATGAAACAAAATGTATGAACCAATAATGACAAAACTGCCCATTTCAGAAAATGTCAACCATAAAAGGCCATTCAAACTTCTGTCATTATAATCCACCAATACCAGTAAATATGCAAAATCTCTGCAGGAGTAAAAGTCATCTAAATAATTTCACATTAAATGGATCTGTAACTAATGAAGAGGTTTCTGCTAGCAAACAACTTTATATTTCAGTGTTTCATCTACACATAAAGTGCCTATTGCCCTTGAAGAATAAATTGCTTATGTTACATAAAAAAAATAGGCAAGTAATACTGCAATAGGGAATGGATGGCAAACTAATAACAGATTCATAGATACTAGGTAACTCCTTCAATGGAGGACATTCACAGGACTGCAGCATCCATTCCCTTTAAAGTAGAACACAGTACAGTATCAAGGATCCAACTGCAGTATGCTACCTGTTGTGCTACTAACAATGCAAACAGAATTGTCATAAGCAGCACTAAACGTATCTTCCTCTGAAGCTCTCAGATCCTTGTAAAATCCACTTGACACTCAACTAAATCTCTCAACTTCACAGCACAAGAAATCTGGAAAAAGCCAAAATGTATTTGTGTGTGTGGGGGGGGGGGCAAAGTCCCCAAACCAGGGAGACATTTTAAACATTGCTTGTATAATCTTAGAAAGTTGCTAGAATAAAGTGTTTTGCATTATCATGTGTTTCCTGAAAGATAGGAAGACTGAAACTTAAAGGGTTATCATTATTTAGTGAATTCAGTTCTCACTGATTTGCCAGAAAACCACAAATTTTAAAAGGAACAGACCAAAAGTATGAGCCAAATATTCTGTGAAAACCTGGACAGTTGAGAGCTATGGACTAGACTCCTTGAATCACAAGTGGTGGTATGGGTAGAGCATGCAGGGTCTTGTTTCTTGTACTGAAGATACAGGGTTTGAGCCTGAGTAACACTAACCACCAGGTATACCTAACTGGGGTATTTCACACACACACACACACACACACACACACACACACACACACACACACACATGTAAAAACTGGAAAACATACACACACATACTTAAAAGCAGGTAAAATGTACACACGCGCACGCACTTAAAAGCTGGAAAACACAGCACTCGGGCAACAACACATGTGATGGCACTCAGGCATGTTTAAGTCTGTGTTGGTGTGTGACGCACACATGGATCCCCCTTAAAGAAGATGCTGGCCAGGGTGAACCCCCCTAGTAATCTATGTCGATTAGTGCAGGATCAGGCTAGCCATTAAATTTTAGCTCTTTCCCCAAATGATAAAATTGTCTTGCAGCTGTAAAAGTAGGGGGCGCTGCTCCCCTCTCACCCTATGGTTCCGGCACCCTTGGGGGTATACAACTGTTGAAGATAACTTCTTCAACACTGACGCCATCAATACCCTCTCAATTGAAAAATGCCATCTCTAGTATAAAAGACAAGATTTTTTTCCTGGCAAGGTTGCTGTGAAAAGGAAAATTACTATTCTTTTTTTTAAAACAGGTTTATTGTTTTAACATACAAGAGAAATATCATAACAGAAAATTACTATTCTTGACATTCCATGATCTTAGAGATGAAATAATAAAATTGGGGGGAGTGGCTGCTTAAATAGTTTTCTTGATTGCCAGTACTGTGGGCAGTGTTAGATCAGGTGTTTCTAATTTAGTTTTTGACAACTAATTATATATATATATATTTGGGATGCCCTTACTTAAGAGGTAATCGAGTGAGAAAGTGTCTGAATTGAAGAATACACTGAGTAGGAAAAAAAACATCCCTACCAGGACTTGGAGTGGTCAAAGCTGCTGTGCTGGTAGGGCCGGAGCATATCTGATAAATATTGGTCACACTAAGTTAGTAATTCACTTCTTATATGCCATGCAAATATGTGAGTCTCTGCAAAACAGGGAGTACATTCCAGAGTCCCACTACAAACCATGACATGAATGGTACCAGTCAGCAAAGTCCTGTTGACATGAAACAATTTGACTGCATTCTGAGAAACAGAATTCTAAAGTCAGAAATCTTTTTTTTTATTTGACTATTTCACAAAACAGGAAATGTTTCAGCTAGAAAAAAAAAGTAGTTTTGCATGTTTCTGGGGGCATTTCCTTTCACCTTCCTGAAATATAACAAACTGTGCTGGGCTAAAAGTGCCAAACTTCAGTAGCAGTGAAACTATGCCGAGCAAACAGGAATTTGTAACACTGCCATTTTTTCTACTTATTAAGCTATCATGAACCACGTGCAATCCATCAGTCCTGAATACCTTTTTTATAGAGTGACTCAGGAGCTTTAATCTGTTTAAGTGACTTCCACAGAATCAGAGAGCATCCAAGTAAAATCTATAATCATCAGATTGCGGTCATAAAAATTAAAAAATACAGTTTATATATATATATATATATATATATATATATATATATATATATATATATATATATATCTAGATAGATAGATATAGATATATAGTTATAGATATTTGTTATAGATATTTATTGCCTTAATTCTGTATGTTATGCTGTCACTTTAAGAGCTTCATCCATAAACACACAGAAACTTAAGATCTGATGTTGTCAACCTTCATCTATTCTTGACTAGTGGGTTACAGTTCCAATCATCAGAACCGATCTGGCCAATATATAGCTCGCGTCAGCCAAAAAATCTCTCAAGCTGCAAGTCTACCATCAATGCTCATCTCCACAGTACCCCAGATCTCATTTGCCGCTTTTACGACAAGACGTATCAGTCAGTTCCTCTCTCGTAGCTAAGTAAAAAATGTTTAAATACTCTCTCTATCCGTAATAGTTTTTTAATTCCTCTATTCTCTAGTTTAAATTTCTTGGTCTACCCTTGTGAGTGTGTGCTTTTCCTCTTACCATTAGTATTTTTTCCCTCTACCATCATTGGTAGTCGTTTCCCTTCCTCCTCCATCTCTCTATCTTTACAGTTGGTAACCCCTCTATTATTGTTGGTGGATTTTCTTCTTGTGGTGTGACTGAATATCCTTTCGGTTATTCCTTTCTGCCTCTCCTGCCCTTTTTATTCAGGACGATGGCAGAAAAAAACAAAAACCTCAACTACCGTCTTCAAACAATATACAGAGTGTGGCAGAAAAATGCCAAACTTTGATAACCATGAACATTGTGTATACTGCTTGGGTGTTTCACACTTGCCTGTTGACTGTACAATCTGCCAGGATGTCAGCAACAGAACTCTGGCAGAGAAGAAAAACAAACTCATACTTAAAGGGATCTTTAAAACCCCATTTAAAAAAGCCTTGTCCAAGGCTGACCAGTCTCCTTCGGCCTCTGGATCAAAATCTTCCCATTCAGTGCCAACATCTCATTTGGCACCAACTGTTAAGATGCAAAAACATGCATCAGAAAGTTCACCTTTGGAACTGAAACCTAAAGTTCTGAAGCTTTTGGAAAAGTCTGAATCGTCGGCACCAAGAGCTTTATTGGTGCCATCGACACCAACCACGACAATTACAAAATCAATGACCACTATGGTTCTGATACTGGCACCAGCTGTTACTACAGCCATGCCAGCACTGATATCCCCCACGGTCCTGCAGACAGTGCTGAAGCTTGATGTTTTTATCCAACTCAGGACCACCTATTCCCCCTCCTTGGATCCCTTTGTTGGACAACTCCCTAATCCTTTCATGGAAAGACCCGAGTGTCCTTTTGGGATGTCCATTTACTCTACCAGAAGTCTCTCGGAAGTGGATATTGTTAGGTTGATGGATCAGATCCTGACAGCCAGAGGTCTTCCTTCATGTTCTCAGCCCCTTCTCCCCTCTGGTCCAGAGGGTTACAACCCTAAGACCCATTCTTATTCTCCTCCTCTGACCTCCTCACAGGCTTTAGAGCTCTTATAGGTTCATAGGTAGGTACTAGGCTATTGGCCGTAGGGCCTATACAAGCCTAGACAAAAAGGTACCCTGGCTTTCGCCACCCAAGAAAATTATTTTCCTGTGCCCCTTGAAGAGTGCTAATGAAGACCTCTGTTTGACATAGATAGATAGTCTGTTCCAGAGTATGGGAAGTCTCTGGGACAGGAATCTATTCCTCCAGCATGTTCTGTTTATTGTGGTGACAAGGTTTAGGTCCCTAGGGCGTGTAGCTCGGAGGGATTGGGATTTCTTTAAGTGGAGCATGTCCAACAGCTCTGGGTTTGACATAGCTTTGTATGTTAGGCAGAGATCACCTCTGAGTAGGCAATATGCGACGGAGTAAAGCTGGAGTTTTTTGAGACGGTCTGCGTAAGGCATCTGTTTGAGGCCAGTAATCCTCTTTTTGAGGTATTTTTGCAGCCTTTCCAGTTGTTGTAGATGTCTTGTGAGGTACATACCAAAAGGGGCGTTGTACTATATAATGGGTCTAATGAGTGATGAGTAGAGGGAGACAATGACCTCTTTTTTTCTGGATGAGAAACCTTTTGTGATGAGGTGTGCCATGTAAAAGGATTTCCTGACCACTATGGCGATGCGATTATCAAAGGAGAGACTACTGTCCAACTGTGTCCCAAGGTCTCTTATCACACTTTCAGTGTTAAGTAGACTACCGCCTATGTGGTACTTCATGGGTACAGAGTTTTTACCAAAGGGGATGACAATGCACTTTTTGGCATTGAGCTTGAGACCATGTCTTTGACACCAGGCATCTGTCTCAGTGAGGCCCTTATGTAGGATGTCCACATCATTAGGAGTCTTGATTACGGCTCCTAGTTTGCAGTCATCTGCAAATTTAGTTAGCCAAAGACCTTCTGTGTTA
This sequence comes from Protopterus annectens, assembly GCF_019279795.1. NCBI lineage: Eukaryota > Metazoa > Chordata > Ceratodontiformes > Protopteridae > Protopterus > Protopterus annectens. The sequence continues at coordinate 628,620,945 of NC_056743.1, read as the reverse complement.
GCCTGTACTTCAGAGAAGTATATACCAAACAGGAGAGGACCCAGGACTGAACCCTTGTCGTACTCCATTTGTCACTGGTCTGAAGTCTGATTTGGAGTTTGCTATTTTCACAGTGTGGGTTCTGTCAGTAAGCCAGTTGGAAACCCATCTTGTGACATAGGGGTTTATACCTAGTTTAGTGAGTTTATGTATAATTCCAGAGTGGGGGATGGTGTCTAACACCTTGGCGAGATCTAGATAGGCTGTGTGAACCACCTTACCCTCATCTATGGCTTTGGTGACTACTTCAAAGAAGTCTATCAGGTTTAGGAGACATGTTCTGCCTTTTACAAGCCCAAACTGTATGAGGTCCAGAGTTTGGAGATCTCCAATGTCTTTGTTTATGAGTTCCATGATGATATATTCCATGGCCTTGCAGATGAGGCTGGTCAGGCTAATGGGGCGGTAGTTCCTGGGGTCTGTTGTGGACCCCCCTTTGTGGAGTGGGATAACTGTCGCGGTGCACCATTCAATGGGCACAAAGCCTGAGGTGAGGCTATGATTGAACATGGTACTTAGGTGGGGTGTCAGTTCATTTTGTAGTTCATGTAGAAGGCAGCCTGGATGTTGTCAGGTCCCATGGATGCTGTGTTCTTGGCTTTGGAGAGTGAGGTTTTTACCTATGCAGCTGTGATTACAGAAACTTTGTATTCTTCCGGTATAAAGATGGGCCCTTTAGTGGGTGAGAGGGGGTAAAGTTAGCACTGAACCTATCTGCCAGGATACTGGAAATATCAGTTGGTTCTGTATATTTAGTGTCATTGTGCTGTAACTCAGAGCAGATCTGAGTGTTGCCATTGAGATTCTTGACATAGCTATAGAATGCTTTGTGGTTGTCTTTAGAATCAGTGGCAATTTTGTTTTCATAACTAGCTTTGGAGGATTTTATGAGGGATCTCAGCTTCTTACTGAGGCTGACCAGGGAGTTCCTCCAATCGTGGGATTTTACTCTTTTTTGCAACAGTTTCTTTCTTCTGTTGTAGAGTTTGTTTATGACAGAAGACCACCAGATTTGCTTCCTTTTTGTGGAGGATAGCATCTTGGTTCTGTTAGGGATAGCACGATCTATGCTTTCGTGTAAGTGCTTATAAAGTGCATTTGTGTAGGATTCAGCAGCCGTACCTCTATTGTCCATCTGCATGGGTTTCGTGAAGTTTACCACTTCTGTCTTAAGAAGCGTGAAGTTGGCTTTGGAGAAATTCTTTATGGTTGTTTTCGTAATGGGGGGTGGGAGTGGGATGTGGATGTCTAGGGTGATTAGCTTGTGGTCAGATCTGACCAACGAGGAGCTGACCTCTGGTGTGGAACACTGGTCACCTATGTTGGTAATGACCAGGTCTAGAATATTGCTGCCCCTGGTGGGGGGTGTGGATAAGTTGATCCAAGGCATTGGAATTGATGATTTCCAGAAAACATTGAACAAAAGAGTTGGTACATGAGTAGTTTTCCCAGTTAATGGTAGGGTAGTTGAAATCACCCATTATTAGAGTGTTGGGTTGTACCTTAATATTTTCCAGTGAATCAAGAAAAGAGGAGTGGGAATCCTGGGGCATGGTGGGGGGTCTGTAGCAAGCTACAATCTGGATTGCGGTTTTGCCCAGAGTTAATTGAACTTGGATAATCTCAGATGCATTATGCTGAGCAACTAGCTTGAAGGTGTGGATATCCTTAATGAATATGGACATGCCTCCACCTTTAGTGTTTCGGTCCGGGTTTGGTGGCTGAAAGGTGTGATATGAATTATAGCCTGGTGATGCAGGGGTGCTCTCTGGAGCTTTGAACCAGGTCTCTGTCACTGCACAGATGTCAATATTCTCCATTTTAAGGAGTGCCTCGAGTGAGTGCATTTTGAGGTTTAGACTTCTAGCATTGAGTAGCATTACCCTCAGATTTTGCTTGCTTGTACCTATTACGGTGGTGAATTTGTCATTTGAACCTTGCCTAAAAAAGGCACTATAGGGGTGTCAAGAGCCTTTGCCAGTATCCGGAATCCCAAGGGCGACAAGTGCAGGCCATCTCCGGCAAAGCAGCATGGTCTGTCGATCATGTCATCCCAGGCAGACAGATACTGGATTCCCTTAGAATGACACCAGAAGCTTAGCCAATTGTTAAAGTCAATCATTTTGTCCTTGTACTGTGGTATAATTCTGGGTGATGGCAGGATGCTACTCAGGGCTAGGGTCATACCTGCCTGGGCTACAAGATCGGAGACCTCCTCCATGTCTCTTTTCATGTAGTCCAGGAAGGTACGTTTCATGTCTTTCACGCCAACATGGACAATGACAGAGTCATATTTGTACTTGTTGTGGAGTGACCTGAGTGCGTGCATTATGTGGCGGATCCTGGCACCTGACAGGCAGCTGACAGTAACTTTTTCCTTGTTTAGCCTGGTGAGTGGAACATCAGTGTGCCTTTCTATAGAGTCACCTATGATTAGAGTGTTGGGTTGACTCCAACTTCACAGGTACCAATGACTTTGGTGCCAACTACTTTCTTGTTTTTTATGCTGAGTCTGGCCCTATGGCACCATCAGTCCCTGGGAACATGTCTTCACTATCGGGCCTGAGGGGTTTGAGCTGGTGCCGATTTTTTCTATAGAGCTGGCCCTGCCTCTTTGGGCTGCTCTGACAGAGGACCCCTCCTTGGTTCCGGTTTGTCAGGTGGGTCTCTCGGGGCAGGGTGTGACCCCAGTTCCAAGTGTGTATGTCTCTGTTCCGAGCTCCCATCCCTCCTCAGGGGGGACCTGCCTTTCAAGCCATGGAAAAAGATTTGGCCTCTGCCTCATCTCAGGTGCCTCCTGTGTTACCAGGGGCTCTCCCTATGACCCCAGGTGTTTTGGTTCTACCGCCAACCTCAACCCCTAGACAGCGAGTCCCAAGGTCTCAAGAATTACCTACTACAGGAATCCCCTCTACTGAGTCCTCTTCAGACATTCCCACTGAAGAGCCTCCTCGGAAGAGATTGTGTAAGAGAAAACACCTTGATTCTCTGAGGAATCCATCACATAGGACATGGATTTCGATTAAGGGAAGGGTTCTCCATGGTCACCCCTGGAAGACATCCCCTTCTGAGACATTCTTGAGATCCTGAAACAGAGGAGTGATTGGAAACCCAAAGACCCCTCCTCTGAGTAATCCGTGTACTGGTAGGCCTTTGGTGCTCGCCCGTCTACCTTCTGGATGACCCTGCCCACTGACGACCTAATTAAGCTGATTGCTCAGCAGGCTTGGAAGGCTCCTGATTCTGTAGAACCTGTCCCCCCGGAAACTTGACCAGATTCTTTCCACTCCTGAAGACCATCCATATTAGGTGAAGGGCTTAGTAGTTGATGCCATGGTGGTAGTGGTCACCACCAAGAAAGAACTAGCCAAGGATAGTTCTACTGTACATCCCCCCTAACTGAGAGTCTAGGGTGATTGACAGATTTGGGAAGTGGGTCTATGCATCATCGACCTTCTCCATTAGGTCCTTGAATTTCTAGGCACACTTTACTAGACTTCAAAGGGATCTGGTCAAGGAGCTTTCAGATACCCTGGCTGGAGCAGTCACGGATGGGGTCCAAGAAAAAGTGGCCTACCAGTAAGCTACCCTATTTTGAATTCCTCTATGAGGCTCATTGCACATACAGCGGAAGGGGCAACAAGGTTGGCAGGTTCAGGTGTTGCTATTTGACAACACGCTTGGATGCGCCTGTGTGAGTTTGTGGAACCATTCAAGTCTTCCTATGTCAATGCTCCCTTTGACAGGTCATCTTTGTTTGGATCTAAAGTAAAGGAAAATCTGTCCAGATGTGAAAAAGATGGAAAGACTTTGTCTGCTGTGGGCGTGCATTTTTCCATGCCTCAACGATCCTACTCCAGGAATCAAAGGAGTGGTAAAATGTGGTTCAAGAAATCCCAGAAGCTTTTCAAGGACACATGTGGTTCAGACTCCTCATGGGGCAAAGGGGGGAGTTACAGTGGAAGATGCCATCCCAGGGGCAGGGCTGTTCTGCAGAATCAGGGTTCCAGGGTATCTTTCTCTGGTCAACCCTACCAGCGCTCCCGAAAGGGGCCCAATTGCTTACCTCTGGAGGCAGTCAGGGGAAGATTTTCCTTGCACCTGAATGCCTGGTGACATATAACTACTGATGCCTGGGTGCTAAGGATAATTTCCAGAGGTTATTTAATCCCCTTCACTCTTTATCTGAGAACCCCAACAAGTCTCCCCGACATTCCATCCAGTTAGAGAGATCAAGCAGCATTAGAAATACAAAAGCTGCTAGTGAAAAATAATTATCCAAGAAGTCCCACCAGACCAATTAGAATCTGGGTTTTACCCAATATTCCTTTTAGGGCCAAAGAAAACAGGGAACTGGAGACCAATTTTGTATCTCAGTATTCTAAACAAATTTGTCCAACAGTCTGAATTCCGGATGGTCATGGTTCAGTCAATTCTTCCCTTTTTAGAGGAGGACGATTGGATGTGCTGTTTCAACTTTCAAGGTGTGTATAACTACATAAAGGTGGAAAAACACTCTAGAAAGTTTCTCTGCTTCTAGCTAGGAGCCAGTTGTTTTCAATTCAGATTGCTGCCCTTTGGTCTCACCACAGCCCCCAGGGAGTTCACCAGTGCATGGTAGCAGTCACAGCACATTTGAGGCTGCATGGATTCTGAGTGTTTCCTTACCTAGACAACTGGCTCCTCACTACTTCCACCAGGTATCTAATATTACAAACTACAGACTTCATTCTGGAACTATTCCAACAATTGGGCATCACAGTCAACCCTGCAAAATCTCAACTAACCCCTTCTCAGGACATGGAATTCATTGGAGCTTGCCTCAATACTCTATCTTGTGTGGCATCACTTCCCCTACACAGGTTGCAGAAAATAAAATTGCAGGTTCATTCTCTCCTTCACTCAAACAAAATACCAGCTCAGCAGATTATCCAGGCATTAGGCTTCATGGCAACAGCAATCACATTAGTTCCAATGGCAAGATTTCACATGAGACTTCTTCAATGGTCTATTCTAACCCACCCCACGGATCATTTAGTTTTCATATCCAGCCGGTGCAAAAATGACCTAACCTGGTAGATGCACTCTGAGGAGATTCTTCTAGGCCACCCATTTGTTCCCCCACAGCTCAAGGCCATAGTGACCATGGATGTTTTCCAGATGGGGTGGGAGGGTCATTATCTTGGGAAGACAGTCCAAGGCACTTGGTCCCCCTCCAAGGCCAATCTGCATATCAGTGTTCTAGAGCTAAGGACAGTGCTTTTGGCATTGCAAGTGTTTCACTCTGTCTTACCTCAAAGGAGGATAGCTATTCAGTCAGACAACATGTCCATAGTCTAGTACTTCAATAAACAGGGGGCAACCAAGTCCTACCCACTGTGTCAAGAAGTCCTCTGAGTGTGGTAATGGGCCATAACTTCCAACTGCTTTCTGACAGCAATACACATCCCGGGGAGTTCAAGCGTGATTATGGACAAACTGAGCAGACACATCCTCATGCCTCATGATTGGTCTCTGAACTCCAGAGTAGTGAAGAAAATGTTTCTTCACTGGGGCCAGCCTTGTTGTGATCTGCTTACTTCACATCTGAACAACAAATGCAGAAGGTACTTTGCCCTAATTCCTTCTCAGGGGAAGTCCTCCAGAGACACTGTTCTCCATGATTGGCCCCCAGGTCTCCTTTATGCCTTTCCCCCCCTCTCTCTGATCCCTCTTTTTCTCAAGAAAGCAGCTTGATTGAGAAGCAAGTGATCCTCATTGCTCCTTATTGGCCTTGACAGATATTGTTTCCTTTCCTCTGGCCTCATCTACTTTACCGCTTATTGATTCTGGATCCAGTTCTGGACCTTCTGTTCCACCCCCAGGGGCTAGTGCACCCCAGTCTACCGACCCTTAAGCTAACTGCTTGGTTTCTCCATTTTCGTTAGTCACCAGGCATAATGATATTCCTTTACTGTTTGACACATTTTGTTGGTATTCCATTAACCATCCACCAGGAGTCTCCACCTTAGTAAATGGAAGATATTTTCTATTTGTGCTTCTGATAATGGTCTGGACCCCTTTTCAGCACCAGTAGAAAAAGTTCTAGAGTTTCTAGCTACCATCTTTCGTAAAGGAGCTTCTGCTTCTACAATCAAGGTTATCTTAGCAGCTATTTTAAATTTCCATAATGGTATCGGGGACCAGCCTTTAATCTCTCATAGGCTTTGTAAGGTTTTTCTTAAAGGCACCATCCATTTGAAGCTCCCTTTCAAAGACCCACTACCGCCATGGGACTTGACTGTTGTATTACAATTACTTACTTCACCTCTGTTTGAACCTGCAGCTACCTGTGACATAAAATTCCTTTCTTGGAAGACATTGCTTCTCATAGCTGTCACTTCAGTGAGACGAGTCTGAATTACAGGTTGTATGTTCTAAAGCAACTTATTTAGTTTTCCATAAAGACAGAGTGTCACTCAGAACAAACCCAACCTTACTTCCTAAAGTGGTTTCAGAGACCAGTATCAACCAGTCCATAGACTTGCCTGTATTTTTCCCAAATGTTTCTAATAAAGGCAAGTACTGCCTGCACCTTCTGGATGAGCACAGGCAATTACTTTTCTATCTGGCTAGATCTAAGTGATTTAGACAATCAGAACAGTTATTTGTATCCTTTGCAAGTTCAACTTTGGGAAAACCTGTGTCTAAGGTTACTCTGTCCAGATGGTTAAGGGACTGCATATCTTTCATTTACTCAAAACAAAAGCTAAGACTCCCTTTGCCAGTGAAAGCATATTCTACCAGATCTATGGCGACTTCATCAGTTTTTCATTCTAAAGCTTCCATGTCAGAAATTTGTACAGCTGCAACATGAACTAAATCACATACTTTTGTTACTCATTACAAATTGGATATGGTCTCCAGGGGAAGAGTATCCTTTGGTTCTATGGTTCTCAGGAATGTTCTTCCATAAGGCCACCCAGGATTTAAGGTAGCTGGGGACGCTGTCCCACAAGTCAAGAATAGATGAAGATTGACAACATCAGATAATAAGTTACATCTTACCATAATGTTCCATCTGTATTGTCAATCTTCACCTATTCTTGTGTCCCTCCCGGCCTGCCCCCTCCTTTAGACTTTTGGTGGAGCAACATCCTAGCCTGGGTTCTTATTTTTTGGGATACCTTGGACAAGGTTTCTGACTTGTATTAGAGTATCTTCTTCTGTCTGATTGCAAACTCATTCTGTGGTAATGTGGAGAGAGGCATTATGGGTAGACTTGCAGCTCGAGAAATTTTTTGGCTGATGGGAGCTATATATTGGCCGGATCGGTTCCAAGGATCGGCACCGTAACCCACAAGTCAAGAACAGATGAATATGGACAACACAGATGGAACGTTATGGTAAGACATAACTTCTTTTTTGCAGAAAAATGAGACTTTATCTAGTATGTCTGACTTGCAGCTCACACCCTGCCCTGTCAGTCCCCCTACCAACATTTCCCAATTATTGTTTACCTCTCTAAAAAAATCTGTTTTTGTCTGCAGTACCCAGTCTGTATGCTTACTGCATTTGTCCACCAACCTCTCTGTGAAATACCACTTTCTTATGTTCACACTAAAGCTATATCTTCCAGTTTGCAACTTTTCATCCTTCCAACATGCCTGTTCTTCTTCTTTAGTTCAGCTTCTTCTTAATTGTCCTAGTGGTTTTGTGGACAAAAACATGTTTCCTTTCTCTTCTATTCTTTGGGGAAAATAACCCCATTCTGTCTAGCCTCTCCTGCTGCAAATTCCCTTCCAAACCTTTTATTATTGTAATAAACTCCTATCATCCATCTCTAGCAATTTTGTTTCTGTTTCTGTAGTCACCAGAAGTGGCACAGTGTTCCCTCCCCTTCATACCACCTACAGTGCAGAAGAATTGCCTACATACCTTAGGAGTCAGTGAGTATAGAGATGCAGCCTATCATCCTAATGCCTTTTGTTCGGCCTTTTCATCTTTCTGATGTTTCATTGCTGCTCTTATCACTGCCCATGTTATTTTTTTACTGCTGAGTGGCTTGAAGTTGCTGTCAGTTCTTCCTTACATTCATCAACAGTGAACCTTACACACTGCCTTTTGGCCCATTCAGATATCATCCTCAAGTCTCTCTTATGCCTGTCCCCTCTATCCTTTGCTCTGGCATTATTGGTTGTTGTTCACAAAAAACACACAAAAAATGATCCTGATTTCTAAGGCTGATAAGAAGTCATTAATGAACATATTAAAAGACATTGGAATGACACTTGCAGTAATGATCCTCCAGGTAATGACCCTTGTGATGACCCTTACGGTACTCCACTACTTGCTCCATTTTTTTCAAAGGTCAGAAATAATGCTGTTAATGCAAAACCTGTTATTTTATTAATTTTTTTAACTTTATTAGAGTGATATTAAAAAAAAATGTCCCTGATTTTGGACGGCCCCCTCATTATTTTTGTCTTTATCCACAATTCTTGAGAAAAGAAATTGAGTACTATGGTTGTGTCTTGGGGTTCCCCAGGACAGGCATAGCTAGGGTGGGGTGAAGGCAGCTTCCCCAAGTGCAATGTGTGAGGGGCATGATCAGCAGATATTGATTAGTCAGTAGCGTAGTACAGCATTCTTTTCTGTGTTGGCATTTCTGAATGCCAGTATGGAAATTAATTTTGATATTGCTTACTGTCAATGGTGAAGTGCTTGTTTTCAGAATTCCATGTGCAGTAAATTGTGGCAAGCAGTCTGCTACAGTTTTAAAAAATGGAAGACCCTTTGGAGTTCCAGATCATGGAGTAGCACAAATTGGGCCCCAAGTTACTAAGGCTGACCCTTATCAGGATCACAGATTGCAATCAGAATTTAATGACTAGCTTTATAAAAATAGAAACAGTATTATGGGTCAGTATTATAGATAAAAACATGAATCATGACAGCACATCCTTCTTACATCCTGTTCAGCTATATTTTTCACACTGGAGGTATGTCGGAAACTCACTTGGGTACAGGGGTGGAGCTCAGCCACTGAGTATTAACTTCTGCTGCAAATATTGTTCTGTGTTTGGATGATGCTTCCTGACAACTGCAGCTAAGTAGTGACATCACAATCTTATTATAATCACCGGATAATAATAATATTATTATATTATAATATTATATTGATCTGTACCAATGTTGAGGGTGCCCTGCAAGCATTTTGAACTCAGAACTGCTTATGACCTCACTGCCTTATTATCACCCCTGAGGCTATGGATTCATCATCATCAACATCAGCCCCATTTTCCCCATTTTCTACATGGGGTCTGGGTGTCGTGTCAACTGTCGCCTTCTCTCTTGATTCAGTGCCACTCTCCTACCTTCTTTGACAGTCATGCCTGACTGCCACAGGTCTTCTGTCCCACAATCCATCCACCTCTTTGCTGGATGCCCATATTTCCTCTTGCCTTCTTCCTGTCTGCCCAGCTATTATTCACCAGATTGTCTTCCGCTTTTCTGCATGTGCCCAAACCACTGTAATCTGTTCTGTTTGATCTTTTCTGCAATTGGAGCTACTTTGGCTTCTGCTTTTATGTCCTTATTTCTTCATTTGTTCCACAGTGTGCATCCTACCACCCATCAAAGGCACGTCATCTCCATGACCTCTAGCATCCTTAACTGCGCTGCCTTTATTGTCCATGTTTCTGTACCATACAGCAAGACCGTTCACACCACTGTTTTGTTCAACTTACTTTTCAGCTTCTTTGTAATTCTTCTGTCACACATTATCCCTGACACTCTGTGCCAGTTGGCTGTAGCTCCTCTGATTCTCTTTTTGACCTCCAAATTCAGATTTCCCTTTTCCTTAACTACTCCTCCCGGCATACCTCTCAACTGTCCAGATTTCTGCAGAACGTCCAGATTTTTGACTGATATTTTAGGTCTGTTCCTCAACAAATTTGTGGTTTTCTGGCAAATCACTGAGTATTGAAGTCACTAAATAATGGCATATATTTGAGTTACAGACTTTGTATCCTTCAGAAAGTGCATTACATTACTTTAACAACTTTCTAAGTTTATAAGAACAATATTTAAAATCTGACCCTACTTTTGGGCCTTTTTCCCCACATTATTTTAGACTTTGTCCGGAATTCTTGCTCAGGGAGATTGAGAGGCATGCCTTCCAGATACTTGATACTCTTAACCTGTTCCACTATTTCCCCCTCTATCTCAATTCTCAACTTCTTCTGACTGGCCCATTTCCTGCCATTATAACTGTTTTATTTGTACTCAGTTTCGTTCTGTGTGCCTTTACTTTTGCATTCCATCCCCTATCCTTTGCTGACATTCTTGCTCAGAGTCTGCCTGTAATTTCACATTCTTTGCATTCAATAGCTTTGTTGAGCTGTCCCCTCCGACCTGTTTGCTAATGTAGTCCATCACCAATATTAACAGCAGTGGGCTCAGAGCTAAACCCTGATGCACGCCCATTCCTACTGGGAACCCCTCTGTGAGACCAAACACTGTTTGTAATTGAGTTATTGGGTCATTCTACATAGCCTGCTCTAATTCTACCAATGTTTAGGAGATTTTGAACCACTGCAGGACTGCCCAAATCAGCTTTCTTGACCTTGGCATGTGCTTTCTCCAAGTCTAGAACTGCCCAGTTGGACTTTTTCCTTATCTCTAGTGTCTTCTCAGCTATCTGTAGGATTGCAAACTTGGGTCATTTGTGCTATAGCCTGATCTGAATCTGAATTGCTCATCTCCCATCTTACTTTCTACTATTCTGTGTATTCATTTATCACTCACCCTCTCCAGAACTTTTATACAGTGAGGCAGGAGTTTGATACCTCTGTACTGCCCACAGTTGTGGCTGTCCCCTTTGTTATTGTACACTGGCACTAGTAATTTATTCTCCAGTCATCTGGGATACACCTTTATCTCTAAATTGTTACAAGTACCCTCAGGAGCCATTTCTCCTCTATCTCACCCAACAACCTAATCATATCTGCTGTGATCACATCTAAGCATGCTTCTTTCCCATTGCTTAATTTTCCTTAATGCTGTTCTTAGTTCTTGTAGGGTGGGCTGTTACTCTTTTTCCATTGTAAGCTGTGTCTGGGAAAGTACTGCTTCTGTAGGGTTTTTTCAATCAGAAGCTGCTGGAAGTACTCCTTCCATCTGCCGTATCTGCCTTTGATGTCCTGTGGACTGGTGAACAGGCTGTTGCTGGTATCCCTGAATATTTTTTTTATCTTTCTGTCTTTGCCTTGCAACCTGACACAGTTTATTTGTGCCATCTACTAAGTCACTTTCCAGAAGCAGGTAGAGTGCCTTTGATGCCTTGTTCTTTGTCATTGCAACTCCTCTCTTAGCCTCTTTGTTAGCCAACCAGTATTACTTTTAAGCCTGGTCCATCTTTTCTATCTCCCACTTTTTCCTGCACGACTACTTTCTTTTGATGACTTCCTGGACTTCTGTGTTCCACTACCAGCTTTCCTTATGTAACTTATTTCCATGCCTATCTCAGCCCTGAAACTATGGATCTGTACCAGTAATTAAAGACAATATGAATGTACAGGACTCAGAACTAGTTATGACATTGAAATCTTACTACCAGCAGTGGGTTTACAGATCTGTGCCAGTACTTATGGCTATTACAGGTAACAGGACTAAGTACTGATCTCACTGAATTATATACATAAAATGATTGTACAAACTTGTGCCAGTGCTTGTTGTTACCAGAGTATACAGAAGTTGAGACCAAGTATTGAAATAAGAGTTTAGCAGCAAATACTGGGTGTAACAAAACATACACTAGAACTCCCCAGCACAAACTGGTTGTGAGAGTTCAGAATGAAAAGCTAAAATGCAATATAGACAGCACTTGGTGTGTTCTGTGCCAGTACCAAGGCAAAGCACCCCAGACTTAATACTAAACTGTATCGGTGCTGTCAACCCTGGTGTATTGGTAGGCACCATAAGATTAAGTAGTATCACTGTAGCCTTACTTTAAGCACTAGGTATGCAAATCAATAACTATGATTTATGAAATCCTAACACATGGATCGCCAATTCTGTCAAAAATTACATAACCTTTCTAGAGCTTTTGTGAACTGGGATGATGAAGTTTGTGCCCCTCGTTATATAGAGTTGCTAAGTTCTTTTTTTAATTATTATTTTGAAATTTGACAAAATATTTATCAATGTCTTGGGACTCAATAAATTGAAACATATCTTTATAAATCACACTACAGCTTACTGTAGAATTGGCATTTAGAGATGCGTCTGATACCATAGATAGTTACTAGGCATGTGGTCCAGCAGACCACTGAGAAGCTAGATGTGTCTGATACCATAGATAGTTACGAGGCATGTGGTCCAGCAGAGCACTGAGAAGCTAGATGTGTCTGATACCATAGATAGTTACGAGGCATGTGGTCCAGCAGAGCACTGAGAAGCAGAGACCAGTTTCCTAATTGCTTGAGAGCTCTGTCTGATTAAGTGACATGGTGATAGTCACTCAGCAGGCAAATTGCGACTGAGGAAATCAAACTCTGGACTACAGAAAACAGCTCATTAAAACTCAGAGCTTTAATTTTCTGTGCTAACTGCCAGGCGTGGCATCCTGCAGCCTAATAACTTAGACTAAATAATAACCTCACTGTCTTACTATAACACTGGGTGTGTAAGTCTGTACCCACACCAGTCAGGATCATGAGGGTGTGACATGTTATACAAACTGCTGATATTTCAACCAATCATTATTCTTAGAGATACAGTCATTTGCATTTGTTTGATGACAGAAGAAGGCAATAAGTCTATCTAGCCTAACCTTTATGTGCATTTGATGTCTTCATTCCTGTCTTACTTCTTACCTTTTCTTCTTCTTCTTCTTCTTCTGTCCTGTGTTCTCTTGAATGTTTTCATGGATTTTCCATGCACTACCCATCTGGAAGACCATTCCATGGGTCTACAACTCTTACCATGAAGAAGTTCTTTTGTAGTCCCGTTGAGCAGTTCATCCTTAGATTGCCTTGTCTTCTCTTTCCTATTCAGGAAGATTCCTTTACTTTTTCATTGTGTAGTCTTGTACACCCATTTCATTCCTTTTAGTCACTAATGAGAAGAGCTCCAGAATGTTAAGTTGTCTATCTTGCCTTCATTCTTGCTGGATGGGTTCGGCGCCGATCCTCGGCTCTGACTCGGCAATCTACTAAAGCTTGAGAGCTATTTACTGGCTCGAGGCCCTCCCTATATCCCACAATGCTAGGCGTCAGATCCCCAGATCTCGTTTGCCGCTTCAGCTATGAGGTTGTGATTTACTTGGCTCCAGGTCGTATTAATCTTTTTTCATATAAATATATATATATATATATATATATATATATATATATTAAAAGTTAACTTTAGTTTTTTTTTCTCGATAACCTTTTCTTATATTTATAACTTCCCGGTTAGTTTACTCTCTGTTTGCTCCCTAATATTCCCTCTTAGAAACTCGTTTTAGTTAGAGAGTTTCTCCCCCCCCCCTTTTTTTCTCAGTGGCTAATCTCCCCTACCTTTCCTTGTGTTATAGGGTAGTGTTAGCTCTTTTACTTTTTACAGTTGTAGACCAGATGGTCATGCTCCAGTCCATTCTACCCTTTTTGGGTCAGGACAATTGGATGTGTTCCATAGATCTTCAGGATGCGTACTACCATATAAAAATGAACAGGCTCTCCAGAAGGTTTCTCCGCTTCCGGCTGGGAGCCAGTCACTATCAATTCAGGGCCCTGCCCTTTGGTCTCACCACAGCCCCCAGGGTGTTCACCAAATGCATGGCAGTGGTTACGGCTCACCTGAGGCGGTGAGGATTACAGGTGTTTCCATATCTCGATGACTGGCTCTTCACTGCTCCCACCAGGTATCAACTACTGCGAGCTAAGGATTATACCATCCAAACTTGCACCGAGCTAGGTATATCAATAAATTTCGAAAAGTCTGCATTGTCGCCTTCTCAGTCTATTATCTTTATAGGCACAATCTTAAATTCAAAAGATCTGTTTGCAAGGCTTCCTCTCGACAGAGTTTCAGAAATCCGCCGACATGTGCAAGTCTTACTACAGTGCAACAGGATTCAAGCCAGAGTTGTACTAAAGACCTTGGGCCTCATGGCAGCAGCAATCATACTAGTTCCCCTGGCTCACTTTCACATGAGGCTTCTTCAGTGGATGCTTTTTACTCAATGGTCCTTTCAACAGCTTCCAATGTCTCACAAGATAATAATCACTCAATCATGCAAAGACCACCTAGCTTGGTGGATGGTCTCCCCTCTGATACTCCAGGGCAGACCGTGTGTTCTTCCTCCTCCTGTTGCCACAGTGACCATGGATACCTCCCTGATTGGGTGGGGGGGGGCATTTTCAGGGCAGGACTGTCCAAGGCACCTGGCAACCTCCAGAGTACCATCTGCACATAAATGTCTTGGAGATGAGAGCAGTGCTTTTGGCGTTGCAAGCTCTTCAGGACTCTCTACCCACTGAGACTATTGCAATTCAGACAGACAATATGTCTGTAGTGTGGTACATCAACAAGCAGGGCAGAACCAAGTCCTATCCCTTATGTCAAGAAGCACTCAGACTCTGGCAGTGGGCGATCTCCTCTCAACGTTTTCTGATAGCAACGCACATCCCCAGGAGGTCCAACGTCATAGCGGACAGGCTAAGCAGAGCTATTTTCATGCCTCACGAGTGGTCTCTCAATCAATCAGTAGCAGAAAAAATCTTCTGCAGATGGGGTCAACCTTGCTGCGACCTTTTTGCAACCCCTCTCAACAGCGACGACTTCTTCACTCTCTTCCCTCTTCCCGGCCACTCCCCCAGAGATGCTGTAGTTCACAATTGGCCCCGGGGTCTTCTGTACACTTTTCCACCTTTTCCCCTAATTCCCAAGCTAATTCAGAAGGCAACCGCTTTGGGATCCAGGATGATCCTCATTGCCCCTTACTGGCCTTGACAAATTTGGTTCCTGTTCCTGCATCACCACCTGCTGGAGCAGCCATGGAATCTGGACCCAGTGCCAGACCTCTTGGTCCATCAGTCGGGCGGGTTGCACCAGTCCCTTCAGTCTCTCAACCTTACAGTTTGGTTGCTCCACTTCCAATGTTAGCCAGGCTTCTGCTAATTTCTCAGCCGGTGCGTGAAATCATCCTTTCTTCGCACAAATCTGCCACCAGGAAGACTTATGCTAGTAAGTGGAAAAGTTTCTCCTTCTGGGCAGAGGCTAGGAATATTGACCCTTTTACTGCCCCTGTCCATCATGTTTTAGGTTTTTTAGCAGAGCTCTTTCAAGCTGGTTCCTCCTCTGCCACCATTAGGGTCCAATTAGCTGCTATTGCAAATTTCCATGCTAGCCTGTCAGAAACCAGCATCATGTCCCACAAACTTTGCAAGGCCTTTCTCAAAGGAACTTTGTTACTTAGACCCCCGGTCAGGGATCCCCCGCCTCCGTGGGACTTGAACTTGATTTTGGCTTCCTTGATTCTCCCCCCCTTTGAACCAGCGGCTTGCTGTTCCTTAAAATTGCTCTCCTTGAACACTCTCTTTTTGGTAGCCATCACATCAGCTAGGAGAGTTTCAGAACTTCAAGCCCTCTGTATTTGTCCTCCTTATCTTGTGTTTCATAAGGACAGAGTTTCACTTAGGCCTAATCCTTCGTTTTTACCCAAGATACCATCTGAAACAAATCTAAATCAGTCTGTTGATCTGCCCGTATTTTTTCCTAACTATTCGAACAAAGCTGAACAAAATTTGTGCCGCTTGGATGTTCACAGGCAATTATATTTCTACTTGGACAGGACAAAGCAAATAAGAAAATCAGACCAACTTTTCCTATCCTATGCTGAGGGCAAACAAGGACGGCCAGTTTCCAAAGTAACCTTATCCATGTGGTTGTCCTCTATTATTACCTTGATTTATTAACTCAGACATAAACAACTCCCTGCTAAACCTAAAGGTCATTCCACCAGAGCATTGGCTACATCGATAGCCTTTCAAGCAAGACTACCAATGGAATCTATTTAAGCCTCAGCCAATTGGGCCACTCCTCATACATTCATTTCACATTATAAGTTGGATGTGGCCTCTAGGAATAAAGCTGAGTTTGGTTCCACTGTGCTCAAGAGTCTGTTCCAATGAGCCACCCAGGACTAAGGTGCTAGGGACACTGTCCCATCCAGCAAGAATGAAGGTGAGATAGACAACTTAACATTAAGAAGTTATGTACCTACCATAACGTTCCATGTTAGTTGTCTTCTTCTCGCCTTCTTTCTTGCATCCCACCCTCCATCCCCCTAGCCTGGTCAGACCGAGAAGAGTCCCCTTTTGGGGCCTTCTTTCTCTGGACATCTCTGATGTACATTGTGTCCTCCTCTCTCTTTGTACTATAGTTTTCCTTGTGGTTGGACAATTGTCCTTGAATCTTCCCTGGTGTTAGCTCTGCCAAACGAAATCTGGGGATCTGACGCCTAGCATTGTGGGATATAGGGAGGGCCTCGAGCCAGTAAATAGCTCTCGAGCTTTAGTAGATTTCCGAATCAGAGCCAAGGATCAGCTCTGAACCCATCCAGCAAGAAAGAAGGCAAGAAGAAGACAACTAACATGGAACGTTATGGTAGGTACATAACTTCTTATTCTCTAATCTCTGATCATACCATTTCCTCTCCATCCTACCCATCCTCCTGATGGATTTCTTCCTTACTGCCTCCAAGAGCCTGTTTAACCTCTCCTGTATGACATCCAGCACTCATCCCACTACTCAAGTTGCTTTCTGACCAGGGCCTAGTAGAGCAAGGGAATTACTTTTTCTCTGGTGTTTTATCCACTGATCATATCTGTCAACTTTCTGTTTGCTGCTTCCACCACCCTCTGACTCTGCTCTTGATGCTCCAGTACAACTTGATTAACACAACCAGATTATTTTCCTTGTAACATCATCAGTTCCGCACCCCTCCAGCACAACTTGATTAACACAACCAGATTATTTTCCTTCTGATAGCATCAGTCCCACTCCATCCAGTACAACTTAATTCACACAACCAGATTCTTATCTGACATCATCAGTCCCACTCCCGTCCGGCACTACTTGATTAAAACAATCAGATTATTTTCCTTCTGATATCATTAGTCCCACTCCATCCAGTACAACTTGAATCACACCACCAGATTATTTTCCTCCTGATGTCATCAGTCCCACTCCCCTCTAGTACAACTTGATTCACACAACCAGATTTTTTTCCTTCTGACATCATGAGTCCCACTCCCCTCCAACACAACTTGATTCACACCACCAGGCAGACTTCTTTCTGATGTCATCAGTCCCACTCCCCTCCAGCAACTTGATTCACACCACCAGATTCTTTTCCTTCTGACATCATCAGTCCCACTCCCCTCCAGCACAACTTGATTAACACAACCAGATTAATTTCTGACATCATCAGTCCCACTCCACTCCAGCACAACTTGATTCACACAACCAGATTCTTATCATTCTGACATTAGTCCCACTTCCCTCCAGTACAACTTGAGTCACACCACCAGATTCTTTTCCATCTGACATCATAAGTCCCAATTCCCTCCATGTACATTTTGATTCAAACCATCAGATTTCTTTCTTTCTAACATCATCTGTCCCACTCCACTCCAGCGGAAGTTCATTAACACAACCAGATACTTTTCCTTCTGACATCATCAGTCCCACCCTCATCCAGTGCAACTTGATTCACACCACCAGATTCTTTTTCGTCTGACATCATCAGTCCCACTCCCCTCCAGTACAACTTAATTCTCACCACCAGATTATTTTCTTTCTGGCATCATCAATCCCACTCCCACCAGCATAGCGTGATTCACACCATCACGTTATTTTCCTTCTGACGTCAGTTCCACTCTCTTCCAGCACAACTTGATTAACACAACCAGATTCTTTCCCTTCTGACATCATCAGTCAAACTCCCATCCAGTACAACTTGATTAATACAACAAGATTCTTTCCCATCTGACATCATCAGTCCCAGTCCCCTCCAGCACAACTTGATTCACACCACCAGGTGGCTTTCTTTCTGATGTCATCAGTCCCACCCCCCTCCAGCAACTTGATTCACGCAACCAGATTCTTTTCCTTCTGACATCATCAGTCCCAACCCCCAGCACAATTTAATTAACACAACCAGATTCTTTTCCTTCTGACGTCATTAGTGCTACTCCCATTCAGAACAATTTGATTCACACCACCAGATTTTTTTCCTTGTGACATTATCAGTCCCACTCACTTGCTTGATATTTCTCACTGGGTTGTTATAGTATAAGTGCAGTACTTTGCATGGGTCAGAACTGACCACACACACCTGGAATAATTGCAGGCTAAATCACACACTAGTAAATCTCCACACAAGCCTTAAATAAAAGCAGGCTAAATCACACACACACACACACACACACACACACACACACACACACACACACACACACACACACACACACACACAAACTCTCTCTCTGCCATCACTTCCCTCACTTAGTCAGCCTTTCCATATCATTCCTTTGACTCTTCCCTTTATACTCCACTGATAAGGTTACTTTGTCATCTGCAAAGAGGTTGATTTAGTTTTTTTGCTTTCTCACATATGTCACAAATGAAGACACTGAAGAATATTGGATACAAGACCCATCCTTGAAATCCTTGTAATATTCCATTAATTACATCTCTTATTTCTGTCAATGCTATTGTTGCAGCAACCTTCTCTATATAATGACTTCCATGTATGTTGAAGCAATGGATGATCTGCCAAAATGTTGTTCAGAATCTTGAGGACCCCAGAAGTTAGCTCATCTGGTGTCTCTGCCTTTATCCTCCTTTAGAGCACTTAGTTTCTGCACCACCTGCTATGTTCAGCTATCCATCCACCCACAGCTCTCTCCTCTCTGCACTACTTTCCTGTCTTAAAGGTACTCTGCACTTATCTTTGTGAAAACAGAGACAAAGTATTTATTCAATAGCTCTTCTTATATTCTTTCTTCCACAATTTATGCTATATCCTGACTTAGTCTGGCCACATCCTTCCTTCTTTCCATTCTTCCTTTCTGCAGTACATCTGGCCACATCCTTCCTTCTTTCCATTCTTCCTTTCTGCAGTACATCTGGCCACATCCTTCCTTCTTTCCATTCTTCCTTTCTGCAGTATACATAAAAAATACTTTGTTCCCCTTCTGGACCAATTCTGCAATCTCACTGTCAGCTTGTACCTTTACCTTTAATGCCCTTTTCTCATTTGTTTGCCTTTCTTCTTATTTCCTTGTATTGCACCTCTCTGCTATCCCACCCCTTCACTTCTGTTCCTTGTCTACTCACTCTTTAGCCCTAATTGCAAACCTCATATTTGTACATATCCAAAATGGCATTCTCTTCCTCCCTTTATATTCAAAATGGCATTCTCTTCCTTCCTTTATATCCAACATGACATTCTCTTCCTCCCATTATATCCAAAATGGCATTCTCTTCCTCCCTTTATATCCAACATGGCATTCTCTTCCTCCCTTTATATCCAACATGGCATTCTCTTCCTCCCTTTATATCCAAAATGGCATTATCTTCCTCCCTTTATATCCAACATGGCATTCTCTTCTTTCCTTTTAGCTCAGCCTTCGTAGTTTGTCCATAACCCTAAGTACTGTCACTGACACATTTCCCTAAAGTGGCCACCGCTTTCTCTCCCACATGAATGCATAATGTATCCCACCCCTCAAAATCTGACACCATT
Organism: Protopterus annectens; assembly: GCF_019279795.1. Classification (NCBI taxonomy): domain Eukaryota; kingdom Metazoa; phylum Chordata; order Ceratodontiformes; family Protopteridae; genus Protopterus; species Protopterus annectens. Next base: position 628,601,129 of record NC_056743.1, on the reverse strand, counting down.
TTTTTTTGGTTTGTTATCCAACCTATAAAACTAAATTATAGAAGAGCATAAACACTGTTAGCTAATGGCACTTTCACATGGGTATCCCAGTTCCCCTCCCTCCATTTTGGCTAGGACCATACACAGTATTCTGTCCTTTGTGGTACAGTCCCTCAACAGCTCAGTCAGCTCTAAGTCCCTCTGTACCTTAGGCTTTGGTATTTCCCAGTCTAAACCTTGTTATTTCAGATCCTCCATGAATGTAGCCTTTCTTCTCCTACCCAATTCCCTGATCCCACTCTCCCAAGTCTTTCATCACCTATTCTCACCCTTTAACATATTTTGTAGCCAATACTCTGTACTGACCCCACAATTCTCCCTTCTTTCCTCTGCAGTTACACCAGTGAGCATACTCAGTATTCTGCCCATCACTGATTGAGGCTACCCCTTCCTCCCATGACTCTGTGTACTGCATTGTCATACTATCCAAAGAACTTCCAAATCCCCTTGCTTGTTCCTCTTCTATGTTCTGTGCCTGTTTTCTGTGCCCTGCCTATTTCCTGAGCACATGCCCTTTACTTCAACTTGGTTAAAGGTACATTTTTTATTCATGTCGAAGCACTGCTATTCCTTTTCGGCTAAGGTAGAACCTGTCCCTGAGATACAGCTGGTCTCATTGTTACATCTTCTATAACCCCTGCCAATCCCAAGTCCTTCAATTTGTCATCATCCTTATTATTCATCTCTTTACTTGTGGATGGTTGCAGGCACAGGTAACACTTCTGAGAATGCTACCTCCAATCCGTTTTCTGGCATCTTTCTGCTACCTTCCTGGCCTTACTTGTTGCCTTTTCTGTAGCAGATCAATGATGCCTACCTTCACCACAACATGCATCCATGACTCCCCCTTGATCACCTCCACCAATGTCTTGCTAAGCCTAACAACTAAAACTTGTTTCACTGTATTGTGGTCTTTCCCATATCATCTACCAAGTCTCTTAATTCACCTTGTAGGTCAAGTCTCGATCAACAAAACCTTTTCTCTGTTCTTGCACTGGCTCTCCTCTCCTGCCTGATGTCACTTTCCATTCTACCTGCAACTTCTCCAAATCAATTTCTCCCTTTTCAGCCTTTCCCACATCCTTGTCAGTTGCTTCCCTCCTTGTAATAATGTTGACCCCCTTCCCCTTCCTTCTATATTCTTCCTACAAGCTCTTCATACAGTTGTCCACTCCTGGCTCGATTTCCTTTTGTTCTTCTAAGTCCCCTCCTCAGGCTGCTCCTAAACATTCTCTCCTGCCACTTTTCCTTCACTGTTTGATTACTCCTCCAGTGTGTCCCAAAAAATGGGCACTAATCTTATGACACATGCTCCCTCTACCCTTCCTTTTCCTGATTCCTGCCTGCCATGCTGCACATGTCCCTACCTATGCTCTCATATCATTCTCATTTTATTCCTGCCTGCCATTCTGTACATGTCCCCTCCTACCTCTCACCACATTCTCATTTGCTTCCTGCCTGCCATTCTGTACACATCCACTCCTATGCTCTCACCTCATTCTCATTTTATTCCTGCCTGCCATTCTGTACATGTCCCCTCCTACCTCTCACCACATTCTCATTTGCTTCCTGCCTGCCATTCTGTACACATCCACTCCTATGCTCTCACCTCATTCTCATTTTATTCCTGCCTGCCATTCTGTACATGTCCCCTCCTACCTCTCACCACATTCTCATTTGCTTCCTGCCTGCCATTCTGTACAAATCCACTCCTATGCTCTCACCTCATTCTCATTTGATTCCTGCCTGCCATTCTGCTTGTCCCCGCCTATCCTCTCACCTTATTCTCATTTGATTCCTGCCTGCCATTCTGCATGTCCCCACCGATCCTCTTATCTCATTCTCATTTGATTCCTGCCTGCCATTCTGCACATCCCCTCCTATCTGTCACCTCATTCTTATTTGACTCCTGCCTACCATTCTGCATGTCCCCACCAATCCTCTTATCTCGTTCTCATTTGATTCCTGCCTGCCATTCTGCATGTCCCCACCGATCCTCTTATCTCATTCTCATTTGATTCCTGCCTGCCATTCTGCACATCCCCTCCTATCTGTCATCTCATTCTTATTTGATTCCTGCCTGCCGTGATGTACATGTCCCCGCCTATCCTCTCACCTCATTCTCATGTGTTCCCCTACCTGCCTTCACCTATAGATTGTGAACATCTATCTCCCCCTTCAACCTTGTAATCTTCATGGATTCTTTAATACAAGTCATCTTCCTAACTTCCTTCCTTGTCTCTTCATACCTACCCCATCCCCCAATTTCCATACCTTCTTCCCGATCTCCTTTATGTCACACTCCAGCTTCTTATATGCCTCACATCTTGGTAGCCCCAGAGGTCCCTCAGCAAAAAGACCCAACTTTCCTCTTCTCCAGTCTCTTAACCTGATGGTGCTAGCTAACACTATTTTTATTGTTTATTTTTTAATGGTTTTAATGTGACTTCTCATACCTTACTATATTCTCAGACAATCATGCCAGTCAGCTGCATCATAGTTACTTCTTACCTTATAGAAAGTTATGATACTTACTATGCAATAAACGTCTAACTGAGAGACGTTTGTAATGCTCCTTTAATACTAAGCTCTACAATATAATCATTTTTGTTGAATAAAGTTAGCTATAGGAAAAAGCTGAAACATAAACAGGGTCAGTATTGTGGCTTTTGAAGTAAACAGCTATAGCAGGTGTGAACAATGTGGGAGTGGAAGAATTATTTATGCTTAATTAAAATTAATAATGAACAAATCAAGAGACACAGGGACACCCTGGAGGCATTCACAGAAAACTATTATCATCAAAACGGGATGTAAGCAACTGAGTCTGCAGATGCTTTTAATATATATAATAAGCCACACTGCGTAACTCCTCTCCAGATTCACATTAAGTAGAAGGGATGCAGCTTACTTCCATATACTTCAACAAAATAACACAGTAAAGTAAGGTTTGCTTTCTGCTTTAACACCTTAAATAATGAATGTAAAACTAAACAAACTCAACTAAGCAAATTTTAAACAAATTAATATAAGATCAGAATGAATACAATGTCAGCTACTCATCATTTGCAGCCAATTAATAAGCAAACTACACCAGCAGTTCTAGTTTTAAACAGATAGCTACTGACTCAGTGTATTCTATTAATTTTAATAACAAACTAAAGTATGCAGCAGTCCTGACCCCTTCGGCAAATTCACAGTTACTTGAGTACCACAAAGGTAATTGACACAAACTACTACATAATGCAAGAAATATAGGGTTTACCTTCTGCTTTAAGTAATTAATTCTGAATTAAAGAAAATCAAACCAAACCAAATGATATAAGCAAGTATGAAACAAAGCCAATATAAAATCAGAATGTGTCAATGTACTTAGCAGCTAGAGTCAGTAAAAAGTTAATCCAGTGTTCTGTATTAGTGCTGGTAGGTACTGATGATAAGAATTCATACTGGTATCAAATGCCACAGATAGCACCAGTAACAGCACTCCCTGACTGTAATATCTGATACTGTAACATATAGGACATCAGACATAATGACAGCTTGACAGATACCAAGAATGTCAATGACAAAGAGATGATCAGGGCACATGGCATCAGAGAGCAATCAGCAGCGTTTTGTGTTTCTGCCAGGATTCCCAGGGCAAACAGTAGTTCTGCATGTACTGTACTGAACACATCACACTGTGCTAGCCATGCTTTTGTATGTCTGCAACAGTAGGACCTACAGCATGTAGCTTTGCACATTGCTGAATGGAAGGGTCTCAGTAACATAAAACAGCTCTGTTATAAGTATTGGACATTATGCACATGTGACACAATGTTGGTATTGTGCTGTGGAGAGAGGCCTTTGAACTTGCAACTACTCAATCAGCAGTGGACATTTACTGCTGGACATCTGCTTACAGCTTTCCACTCACACTTGCATTTATAACACATTTCTTTTTCACAGTGACTGAATACCGGAATTATTTACAATGCAATACAATTCATCAGTTTAAAAAAATTGAAAACATGAGTATCTAACCTCAAGATCAGTGCCACTGCTACTTCGTAATAATGAGGGATGATCATCACACACTCTATCGAAAACCTCATCACCCTCTTCAAAGAAGCTGACACTTGTGTGTTTTTGCTTCATTTTAGGCTCTTTATTCTCTTCTCCTTCTTCCTCTTTAGTATTCACTTCTCTTCTATCTACACTGGGATCCTTTGCACCCATGATGGCACATGATCCATGTTTATCACAGTCTCCTTCATTTTGAGTTGTATCATTTTCTTTGCACTCCATAATCTCATTACTATTCAGTTCTTCAGAAGTTTCCATACTTTTGGTATATAGCACATCACCTTCAGGCTTATTGTGGGAATCCAAGATTATCTGAAACAAAATAGCAAAAAACAACAAAGTGGTCTGTCAAAAATATATTTGAGGGTATATGGAACAAAGTTTGCTTACTGGGGATAAGTAAGAAATCAAAATAGCCTTTCCATCTTAATTTTATAAATAAATACTTAAACATGCTGGAAAATATAAAATGCTAGCACATACTACTTAGAAAAAGAACAGGCTTTGAGTCTAGCTGATATATAATACTTTTAATTAACTGATGCTTAACGGTGATATGATATTTATACATCTATTTTGCCATTTAAACCTGTGTTTTCATAAGTCTGAATTTATTAGTGAAAGAATTCTAGATAAAGCCAAAAATAATGGGTTGGCAAAGGTCCAGTATCAGGGCCAGGTTTTAACTATTTCTCTTACAAACTTAGAAAGTTGATAGAATGATGGGAATTCATATCAGCATGCATTTTGTGAAGAATATAGCATCTGAAACTCAAGTGCATATCATTATTTAGTAATTTTAGTCCTCAATGATTTTAACAAGAAACAAACAATGGGATGTTGGCCTGTCTCACCTTCATTCTTAGCAGGTTGGGTTCGGAACCGATCCCCAGAACTCGGCCTTATACAAAGCTTGAGGTCTTCCACTAGCTCGTGGCTAAAACCCTATCCCATGATGCACTACAAAAGCTCCCCAGATCTCGTTTGCCGCTAAACAAGATTGGTTGCTCTTCCTCCTGGCTCTGGCTAAGTAGTTTTTTATACTTTATATTCTAAAAATTGTTAGACTTTTTTCAGTCTATTTTATTCCAGATAATTGTTACTAAGTGAATTGTTTGTGTTCTGCCTTTTCTGCAGTTGTTTTTGCTGTTGGCCGTCATTTTTTCCGTTAGGCCTTTCTTCCCCTATCCTGGCATTAATACTAGAAAGCCCATTTTAGTTAGAGGGCTTTTCTTCCCTTAAGTATAGGTTAGTTCATTTAAGTTAGAGAGCTGCCTTAGCCCATTTAAATTAGAGGGCTTTTCCCTTTGTTTTCCTGTTTAAATTCTCAAGGCTACCTCATTTAAGTTAGAGAGCTGCCTTTGCCCTTTTTAGTTAGAGAGCCTTTCCTGTGTGTTTTGGCTGATCTCTGTTGTACTTGTTAAAAAAAGAGTTGTTTAAAAGTAGTAGTAGTAGTAGTGGATTTTATATAGTCATATTTTTGTCTGCTTTTTCTCTATAGTTGTTGGTCTCCGCCCTTCGATGAGCTGATACAATTAGATACAATTAAAGGCATGGGAGTCTCCAGACTAAGTGGAACCTGTTCCTCGGAGGCCAAACAAATTCATCACCTCACCTTTAGACAAGGAATTTCTTACCAAGGGAGTCCCAGTAGATGCTATCGTGATGGCGGCAGCCACCAAAAAGGAACTTTCAGAGACGTTCTCTTTTGTCCATCTGCCAAACAAAGAGTCTCATACAATGGACAGATATGGAAAGCGCATCTTCTCTTCAGCAACTTTTGAGCTCAGATCACTACATTATCTGACTCACTTTACTAGGCTTCAGAGCAATCTCCTGAAAGAACTAGGAGATACCCTCTAGGTTTCATCTCAGCTGTCCACCTTAACCTGAGTGGTCAACTCCTCCATGAGGCTCATTTCTTATGAAGTGGATGGATCGAGCAGGGCAGCAGGTTCAGGAATTTCCCTAAGGAGACATTCCTGGATGTACTTGTGTGACTTTGCAGAACCCTTTAAAATCTTCTTTTGTGAATGCCCCTTTTGATGGCTCATCTTTGTTCGGGCCAAAAATCAAAGACACACTAATCAGGTGTGAACAAGAAGGAAAGACTCTCTCTGCCATTGAAGTCTGTTTTTCCCTACCTAACAGACCTTACCCAAAGGGTCAGAAAGGAGGAAAAATGTGGTTTCAAAAATCCCAGAGAGCTTTCCAGGAGACATGTGGTGATTCTTACCCCAGGGGCAGAGGGGGAAGTGCTAATGGAAGACACTGACTATGTGGCAGAAGTGGTCCGCAAATCCAGGGTGACAGGGAATCTTTCCTTGGTAAGCCCTTTCAGTGCTCCTGAAAGGAGGCCCACCTGTCCATCTCTGGAGGCAGTCGAGGGACACTTATCTTTGTACCCAAAAGCCTGGCTAACAATAACAAAAGACAAATGAGTACAAAGTATTGTATCTAGAGGTTACTCCATACCCTTTTCCTTTCCCGTCCCAAACACAAAAAACATCTCAGATGTTCCACACAGTCAAAAGGATCAGGCAACTCTAGAAATACAAAAGTTGCTAGACAAAAGATTCATCCAAGAAGTCCCCACAGACCAAATAGGATCTGGAACTTACTCAAGGTTCTTTTTAGTTCCAAAGAAAACAGGGGACTGGAGACCCATCCTGGATCTCAGCAAATTAAACAAATCAGTAAGAAAGTCAAAGTTTTGGATGGTAACACTGCAGTCGGTGCTCCCTTTTCTGGGATGAGATGATTGGATCTGCTCTATAGACCTGCAGACAAACTCAGCAGAGTGATTCTGATGCCTCACGAGTGGTCCCTAAAACAGGAAGTGGCGAAAATGATTTTATGCAAATGGGGCCAGCCTTCCTCCAACCTTTTTGCCACATGCATAAATGATAAATGCAGCAGCTACTTTGCCCTGATCCCCCCTCCGGGGGAGTCACCAAGGGATACACTTGTTCACAATTGGCCTTCAAGTCACCTCTATGCCTTTCCTCCCTTTTCTTTGATACCCAAAGTTCTTCAGAAAGCCAGTCACTTGGGAAGGAACTTAATACTTGTTGCCCCATACTGGCCTTGTCAAATCTGGTTCCCCTTCTTGGCCTCATCTTCAGGAGGAGCCATGGATTCTGGACCCAGTTATGGACCTCCTGACTCATGCATCAGGGACGCTCCACCCCTCTATTTAAACCCTCAAATTGACAGCTTGGCTGCTCCAATTCCAACCATAGCCAGGCTCCCTAACCTTTCTATGTCAGTAAAACATATCCTGATCTTGTCTCATAAGGCTTCAGCATGAAGGTTATATAGAAACAAATGCAAAAAGATTTTCTTCATGGGCCATGAATAATCACATTGATCTCTTCTCTGTCCCAATAGCTTCTATTCTTTAATTCCTAGCAAAGCTGTTTAATGAAGGGGCAACTGCAGCTACTATTCGGGTCCAGTTAGCTGCCGTATCTAATTTCCATTTAGGAGACTCAGGTCCTAATGTGATGTCCCACAGACTTTACAAAGCCTTTCTTAAAGGTACTCTTTTATTAAGACCACCTATTAAGGTCCCTCCACCGCTATGGGACTTGAATTTTGTCTTATCATATTTGATTCTTTTCCCTTTCAAGCCTAAATCATCATGCAATCTCAAGTATCTGACTTGGAAAACGATTCTCTTGATAGCTATTACTTCTGCTAAAAGAGTTTCAGAGCTACAAGCATTATCAATAAAGCCCCCCTACGTGCTCTTCCACAAAGATAGAGTATCCCTATGAATGAACCCATCCTTTTTACCAAAAGTATGCGCAGAATTTAACCTGAATCAGTCCATAAAACTGCCATTTTTTTTCCCAACTATGGCAACAAGGCAGAATATATGTTGCACCAATTGGATGTACATAGACAGTTACATTTCTACTTACATAGGACAAAAGATTTTAGAAAATCCGACCAATTATTTGTATCCTTTTCAGACTCAAAAAAGGGCATTCCTGTGTCAAAAGTCACTTTCAAGGTGTCTATCAGATTGCATTACCTTTGCTTACCAATCTCAAAACAAAGAACTTTCCCAAGTAAAAGGTCATTCTACAAGAGCCATTGCAACCTCTTCTGCCTTTAGAGGGAGATTACCTATTTATACCATTTGTGCTGCAGCAACATGGGCAAGGCTCATACATTTATCACTCATTACAAAGTTGATTTGGCCTCCAGAAACAGGGCCTGTATTGGGTCCACTGTTCTAAAGAATATTCTCCCTTGAGCCACCCAAGAAAGATGGTGCTAAAGCAAGGTGACCATTTTGTTACAGGACTTAAACTGGGACACTTAAGGGCTGCTCCAGGAAACCAGGTCTGCAATCCCATTCTCCCAGCCCCCATGGGAGTGGAGATAGGGCAGCCATGTCATCTCGCACCAGGACAGGCAGGTTGGCCTCCCATTCTTCACCAGGCACTGTGGGGATGCCACTCTGTGAATAGCACCACCCAGAAGGCAAGAGGCCACATGCCAGGAGGCTTGAAGTGATGCACATTCATCAGTGCCTTGCACGGTGGGGGTGAGAGACTGAGGTGTGCCACAAAAAGTGCAGAGATGGGGTGACCCAGGGCCATCTCCCCTGTGAGTTTGAAAGCCCTAGGTGAAAGGCAAAGTGGAGAACCAGTGTCATGGATGTCTGGATGAGGGACTGTCTGAGGCTTTTTGGCCCAGCAGAGTTCCATGAGGCTGTGAAGATCCCCTGAGAGGCTCCAAGAGCACGCAAGATACTGCATGATTTGGCAGAAGTTAGGAGATATGTAACCCTGGAAAAGAGCTCTCTCTCTCTCCTGGGTAGAAGTGGAACCCCAGAGGGGGGGTCAGTCCCAATGGAAGTCTGGAAGGGAGAGAGAGAGGTGGAAAGTGACTTGTACAGGAAAGCTCTTGCCTGGGTGAGGGGGTACGGACCCTGCCCCCTCTGGGACAGAAGTCTGGAAGGGGGAGACAGGCAGATAGTGGCAGGGCTGGGCAAGATCCTGCCTGGATGAGGGGGTCAAGCAGAGCTCCCCACAATGGAAGTCCTTAAGGGAGCACTAGGGCAGACAGCAGAGGGGCCTGGAGTGCTCCTGACTGGGTGAGTGGGGACAGGCACAGCCCTCCATGATGGAAGTCTTTAAGGGAGCAACTGGCAAACAGTGGTGGGGCCTAGCGAGCTCCTGCCTGGGTGATTGGGGTCAGGCAGAGCTCCCCATGATGGAAGTCCTTGAGGAAGCACCAGGGTGGACAGCAGAGGGACCTGATGAGCTGCCGGGGGAAAGGCATCCAACTTCACCACATAACTGACAGCATCCTTGAAAAATCTCAAAGTCACCAGAGCTGTTCTGGATGGGAAAGCAGGGAGACTCTGAAGCCTTCATGAGACAGGATCTGCCTCTCAGCGGCCAAGGGGAGTTCTGGAGGAGTGGACGGGATCAGAGGGAAGCTCTTCTGAGAGGGTCTGAGGGCACGTATGATCTGGCATGATTTGGCTGCCTGCAGGAGACATGCAGGTGGTGGAGTCCCCTGATATGGGGGGGGGCGCAGCTGAGGAAGGTCTCTTGGCCAGGTCAAAGGGGAGGACTGTAGGGTTTGGCACTGACAGACGTCAGTACGGGAGCATCAAGCAGATGGATGTAGGGCCTGGAGAACTCCTGCGTGGGTGAGTGGGGTCAAGCAGAACCCCCCACGATGGAAGTCCTTGAGGGAGTGACTGACTGATGGCGGCAGGGCCTGGAAGGCTCCTGGCAGGACGAAGGCATCCGACCTTACCTCATACCCAATGGCATCCCCGAAAAATTGCAAAGTCCCCAGAGCTGCGTAGGATGCGAAAGCAGGGGGAATGGTCACCCTGGGAAGCCAAGTCACCATTTAGCCTGAGCAGTCTAAACTAGGACATTTCTGTGTCCCAAAGACATTGTTTGGGATTCCGAGATGGAGACTTTCAAACTGGGACTGTCCTGGAAAAACTGGGACCATTGGTCACCTTGTGCTAAAGAAGTTTTCCCAACCTGCTAAGAATGACGGCGAGATAGGACAACATCACATAAAGAAGTTATGTAGTCACCATAACATTCCATGTGTGTTGTCCATCTCACCTTCATTCTTACATCCCACCCTCCTTCTCCCAACCTTTCACTCCTGGAAGACCGAGCTAATGCAATTAGCTATTAATGTCCTCTGACCTTCATCATTGCTCTGTTACGTATTCAGTGACCTTTATTTAGCTATATCTGCAAACAAAATCTGGGGAGCTCCCTTAGTGCATCATGGGATAGGGTTTTAGCCACAAGCTAGTGGAAGACCTTGAGCTTTGTATAAGGCCAAGTCGTAACTGGGGATCAGTTCCGAACCCAACTTGCTAAGAATGAAGGCGAGATGAACAACACAAATATGGAACATTACAGTGAGTACATAACTTCTTTTTTTATAAGGCACAACAACCAAAATTATGAGACAAAACTATGGACAATCTGCAAAATCATGTACAACTGAAAGGTATGCATGTTTTGCACAATTTTTACTCCTCTGAGAAAAACATGTAGGTCAAGAATCCTGGAGGTGAGTCCTCCTAAAGCAAGTGCTTTAAGTGAATATTAACTTGCCAACTTCTGACTAGTGAGGAAAAAAATGATCAGGTTCCCACATAATCTAGCAAGGAGTAGTATACAAAAATCTACAGCATCTGATGGATGTCTTCATCTGTGATACAGAAGCTTTATTTTGCCTGTTATTTTAATATTATTTTTATGGGGGGCGGGGGCATTGAATTTGCACTAGCATCCAAAACAGTAATCATACAAAATGTTAACGTGGATACCTTAGAAATTGTAAATAGAGGCAAATGTAATTCCAGTTTCAGATTTCTTTGCAGTATATATAAAAGGTTAGTTGCTTTAGTAGTTGACACTGAAATGTTGTTCACTCTTTGCTGAGGGTGGTCACTACATCAGGAAAACCTATTTGACAACAAGGATACATATTTTCAATATGACAGATGCATGTAGCATCTCTCAACATCTAGGGTTATAGGGTGTTAGAGTCTTTGTCTCCACAAAAAAAGGAGGCTATCAAAATGACAGCAGATGGCTTATAACTGGTTATACCTGGTTTATTTTCCTGGCTGATTTAATGTAGCAGAAATTAAGCATTTTGCTTAATATTAGAAAGAACATACTGGGAAATATTATGATGCTTTGGTTATGACAGTCATTCTTGTTTATACTGGCTCATTGCATGTAGGTAACCCAAGTGTTATTATATTACTCCACTTTGCCAATGATACACTCTCCAAGATTTAATGAATTACATTGTACTACCATGTCTCTGTTGTAAAAGCCATTGTACTACATTCATATTGCCTGTGTTTTTCTTAATTCATACCATTTTACCACAAAGGTCAGATGCTCTTCAGTTTGTTAACCAAGCCCTTTTACATTTTCTTGTCTTGTTCCATGTATATAAAGTAGCTGAATATACAGACTTCCTCAGAATTCTTGGGAACTTTTGTCTGTGAAAAAATGTAATTTTAGTCATTTATTGTCAAATGTTATTGCCTCAGTTTTAGCTTACCCAGGAAATACATTCTCTGACTTCCAAATATATATAGTGCAGAACATCCTTGGTATAATAATCAGCTTACAAGATAATTTTTGGTCATCTCTCTCTCTAGGTATGTATGTGCATATGTATATATTTTTGCAGATTCAGGGTAACTACATAGATACATGCACTAACATGTCATAAGCCATTCTTAATTAAGATTTTCTTGATCCCCTTTTAATATTTTCTTTACTGTGCAAAATAAACGGCATTACTAAATTATTAAAAGTTGAAAAATGACAGCTGTGTTAAAAGGTCAACATTTTGTGCAGATTATAAGAATGCAAATATTTTGATATAATATTCACAATGTACAGTTTGCAAATCTGCAACAAGTAAAATTTAAATGCAAAACTGTTATTGAAAGCTATGTGTGAATCTGGTGAGAGTTATACTGATGATCTTTTTTTTTTGCCCACAACTCTGAGGACTTTCTCTGGTTGTCACTCTTGGGGAAGTGGGAGTCATATTGGGGAATTGTCCATGTCATCAGTCTTCCTTGTTACAGTTCTTATATAAAAACTATGAAGCAAGCCCCCCACCCCCAACCCCCGTAACTACATATACCAGCTCTGAGATCACTCTACAGTGGGGAAAGGGCAAATTTCCCCTATCCCTGCTATTCACGATTGCGCATAGACTTAACACCATTTGAAGTGGTCAAATGAATTTTGATCACTTCTGCTGGTTTAAAAACCACCGCTTCTTCCAAATCATAGAATACTTGAACTCTCAAGCTCCTTCCTTTACCCATAATTCCCCACCAACCTAACATACCTCAGATGTAGTTTTCTGCCCATAAATTTAAGGAACAGTGAAAATTGAGAAAGGAGTGGAAGCTGGAGCTCAAACAAGGAACAGAAGTTCCTGAAATACTCTTCAATCTCTCCAGGAGTAAACCAAGGAAGGGGTAGGTGGGTGGGAAGTTGAGGAAGAATGAAAATGGACAACACAGATGGAATGTTATGATGAGTACATAACTTTTTTATCTAATCTTGCCATTTTCATTCATTCCTCAACAGTTGGGACAGAGTCCCCAGCTACCTAAATCCTGCGAGGGCTGTAAGGAAGGATATTCCAGAACACAGTTGAGCCAAAGGCTACTCTTCCCCTAGAGCCCAGCTCCAATGTGTAATGAGCAATAAAGGTATGAGGATTAGCCTAGGTTGCAGCTGCATACATATCATCCAAGGAAGTTCTAGACAAAAAGGCTGAGAAAGTTGTCATAGACCTGATGAAGTGGGCTCCTGGAGGTTTTGGTAAGGTAGACCTACTGTCTCATTAACAAATGTAATATAATCACTCAAGCATTTGGCCAAAGTCACTTTAGATACTGGTTTGCCTAATTTTGAATCAGAAAAGGAAACAAACAGTTGTTCAGATGTTTTCAAATCTTTGGTTCTGTGAAAGTAGAAAAGTAATTGTCTTTGGACAGCCAAAAGATATAACATATATTCTCCCTTGTTTGAAAAATTAAGAAATAAGGCTGCGAAGGTGATGACCTGATTAATATTTAATTTCAACAACTCCTTTGGTGAAAAGGAAGGCTTGATCCCTAAAGAAATCCTGTCATTGTGAAAAATTAAATAACGAAGTTTAGAAGACAGTGCTTGAAGTTCAGACACTCTTCTGGCAGAAGTGATAGCAACTAGAAAAACAGTTTTCCAGGTCAAAAACTTCAGATCAGACTTAGATGATGGTTTAAAGGGTGGGGGGTTGAGTCAAGGCCTGAAGAACTGAAGAACAATATTTAAATCCCAAAGGGGAGCTGGATCCTTTAAAGGAGGTCTAATTGAGGAAGTTCCTCTGAGAAAGGCTTTACAAAGCTTGGAGGAAGCTAAAGTAGAATTATCTACTCCTACATGAAAGCTGGAAATGGCTGCTAACTGTACTCTGATAGTCGAGGAGCTGGCACCCTCATTGAAAATTGCAGCTAAAATATCAAGAACCCTTAAAAATCGATGCTGTAAAGAGGTCTAAATTTTTTGTGGCCCAAAAAACAAACCTTTTCCATTTTCTATGGTAAATTTTCCTAGTGGAAGCTTTATGGGAAGATAACAAGATATGCCGGATGGGAGAAGACAGCCCGGACTGTCTAGCAATCAATGGAACTGGAGAAAACATACAGTCAACATGAGGCCTGAAATGTACGGCTGAATCATGTCTTTCAGGTGTCACAGTAGGTCTGCAGTTGGATCCAGAATCCAGGGTGGATGTAGAAGATGAGGCCAAAAGAAGGGAAACCAGATCTGATGAGGCCAATAAGGGGCAATGAGAATAACTGTGCTCTTCAATCAAGAGGCTTTTTGCAGAAATTTGGGAATAAGGGGTAATGAGAGGTAAGCGAAAAGAATACCAGAAGGCCAAGCGGGAAATAAAGTATCCCTCAAGGACTCCCGCAGTGGGGGGATCAGGGCAAAGAGCCTGCTGCACTTGTTGTTGAGGGGAGATGAGAAAAAGTTGCAGCAAGGTTGGCCCCATCGACAGAAAATCATCTCTGACACATTCATATTGAGAACACTCATGAAGCATCAGAATGGACCTGCTTAACTTGTCTGCAATCACGTTGGACTTCCCCAGGGTGTGCATTACTATCAAAAAGCGATTGTTGGAGATCGTTCATTGCCATACCATCATAGCTTCTCAACAAAGAAGGAAGATCTGGTTCCTTCTTGTTTGTTGATGTACCACACCACCAACAGCAACTTATAGGTTCATAGGTTCATAGGTTTATACTAGGCTATCTGCCTGAGGGCATTTACAAGCCTAGCCCATAGTTTTGTGGCTTACGCCACCCCTTTAGTTTGGAGAAACTATGCCCATTATTTTGCTGTGCCTCTGTCAAGCAGTGACACTGAGGTAACCCCTGGGGTATATCTGCGATCTCCCATCCATTGGTCAAGATTCCTCTTGAACAAGGCCAGCGAGGTGCTCTGCCTCACATATACCGGGATTTTGTTCCACAGCATAGGGAGTCTTTGGGTGATGAATCTATCCCTCCAGCACGTCCTATTAATAACCGTGTCGAGGTTTAAGTCTCCCGCCCTTGTGGCTCTGAGGGATCTAGATTTTTTGAGGTGAAACATGTTCATCAAATCTGGGTTTGACATGGCCTTGTATGTCAGGCACAGGTCACCTCTGAGCAAGCGGTAAGCAACTGAATAGAGCTGGAGTTCTTTCAGTCGGGCAGCATAAGACAGATTTTTGAGACCCTTTATCCTTTTGGTGAGGAACTTTTGTGGCCTCTCCAGCTGCTGCAAGTGTCGGGTCAGATACATTCCGAATGGGGCATTGTACTCAATCATTGGTCTGATGAGTGATGAGTATAGGGAGACTATGACCTCCCTTGATCTAGATGTGAATCCCTTCATGATAAGGTGGGCAATGTAGAAGGTCTTCCTAACTACTTTAGCAATATGAGTGTCGAATGAAAGGCTACTGTCAACCTGGGTCCCCAGGTCCCTGATAACTTCTTCTGTGATCAGTGGATTGCCACCTATATGGTAGCTAGGGGTAACCTTGTTTTCCCGAAGGGTATGACTATGCATTTCTTGGCATTTAACTTTAGGCCATGGCTCTGGCACCAGTTATCCGTTTCTGTGAGACCCTTCTGAAGGATATCTGTGTCAGATGTGTTTTCGACTACGGCCCAGTTTGCAGTCATCTGCAAACTTTGTCAGCCATAACCCTCCTGTGTTTGCTTGTACTTCAGAAAAGTAGATGCCAAACAAGAGTGGGCCCAGGACTGAGCCCTGTGGGACACCACTTGTGACAGGCTTTGAGTCTGACATGGCGCCAGCAACTCTGACCCTGTGGGTTCTGTCACTCAGCCAGTTTGCAACCCATCTTGTGATGTATGGGTTTACATTTAAGTTGATGAGTTTTCAATGATACCCGAGTGGGGTATTGTATTGAAAGCCTTCGCCAGGTCGAGGTAGGCTGTATGGACTGCCTTCCCTCGCCAATGGCCTTGGTGACTGTTTCAAAAGTCAACCAAGTTTAAAAGGCATGATCTGCCTTTGACAAAGCCAAACTGGGTTGGATCCAAAGTCTGCAAATTCCTATGTCTTTATTTATGAGATCCATTATGATCCTCTCCATGGCTTTGCAGATAAGGCTTGTCAAGCTAATGGGACGGTAATTTCCAGGGTCGGTGGAGGCACCGCCTTTGTGAAGTGGGACCACAGTCGCTGTGCGCCACTCCTGGGTGCGTATCTGGAGGTGAGACTAAGATTAAACAGCTGTCCTAACTGCGGGTTTAATTCCTCGTTGAGTTTGTGGAGCACACAGCTGGGGACACCATCAGGTCCCATGGATGCTGTGTTCTTTGCCTTGGAGAGAGCAGTTCTCACCTGGGCGTTAGAGATGTTTGGGGGGCTACAATCATTTGGTATAGATATCTCTCCTTTTGGGGGGGAGAAGTTTGCACTGAACCTGTCAGCCAGTATGTTGGCAATGTCTGTAGGATCAGTAATCTTCACATCATTTTGAACTAATTCTGAGCATATCTGGGAGTTTCCTCCCAGGTTTCTGACATAGCTAAAGAATGCCTTATGGTTGTCTTTTGAGTCCTTAGCTATTTTTCTCTCAAAATTAGCTTTGGATGATTTTATGAGAGCTCTTAGCTTTTAATTATAGTGATCAGCGGTGTCTTACCTTTTAAGGATTTTGCTCTATCTTGTAGTAGCTTTCTCCTTTGTTGTAGAGTTTGTTTATGGCTGGGGTCCACCAGACTGGACGCTTGCCTTTGGTACAAAGAGTCTTTGTTTTGCTTGGGATTGCCTGATCCATGCAGCCTGCAGGTGCTGGTAGAAGGCATTTGTAAGTGATTCAGCGGTTTGAGTAATGTTTACCGCTCGGGGCCCTTAAAGGAGACCACACTAGCCTTTAGAAGTGTGAGCTTGGCTTTCGAGAAGTTCTTTACTGTGCTCTTTTTATTTCGGGTGGGGGCGGGATGAGGACCTCCAGCGAGATTAGTTTGTGATCTGATCTCACCAGTGAGGGGTATACTTCCGGTGTTGAACATTGTGCTCCCATGTTCATGATGATGAGATCAAGTATGTTTTCTCCTCTTGTGGGGATGGTGACTAGTTGTTCCATGGCATTTGAGTTTATGAATTCCAGGAACGTTTGGGCTAGAGTGTTTGGGCTTGAGTAGTGTTCCCAGTCTATATTAGAGTAGTTGAAGTCACCTAGTATGATGGTGTTCGGAGATACATTTATCCCCTCCAGTGTTTTCAGGAAAGCCATATGAGGTTCCTGAGTTTGCGAGGGTGGCCTGTAACATGCTACAAATTGCAGAGCAGTCTTGCCTATGGTTAATTGCACCTGGATGGTTTCTGATGCATCGTGCGTTGCCACCAATCTTGAGGTGTGGGTGTCCTTGATGAATATGGATACCCCCCCTCCTTTCTTGGCATTGTCCGGATTTTGGGGCCAGAACGCATGATATGAGGTAAAACCTGATAGTGCTGGGGTGCTCTCAGGAGCCTTGAACCAGGTTTCTGTCACAGCACAGACATCGATGTTCTCCATACTGACAAGGGCCTTAAGTGCATGCATCTTGAGGTTGAGACTTCTGGCATTGAGCAGCATTACCCTTAGTTTTTTTTCTTTGTTGTTTTCTAGGGTGGTAGGTTTAGAATTTGAGCCTTGCCTAAAAAAGGCACTATGGGGGTGGCAAGAGCCTTTGCCAAAATCCGGAATCCCAGGGGTGACAGGTGCAAGCTGTCCCTTGCGAAGCAGCGTGGCTTGTCCAGCATGTCATCCCAGGCAAACAGACATTGGATCCCCTTTGAATGACACCAGAGTTTAAGCCAATTGTTAAAACTGATCATCTTATCTCTGTATTGTGGCATCATTCTTGGTGAAGGTAGGATACTGCTCAAGGTCAGGGTCATACCTGCTTGGGCTACATAATCAGAGAGCTCCTCAATGTCTCTTTTCATGTAGTCCAAGGAGGAACGTCTCAGGTCGTTTACACCAGCGTGGACAATGATTGAGTCGTACTTGTACCTGCTGTTGAGAGACCTGAGTGCTTGCGTTATGTGGCGGATTCTAGTGCCCGACAGGCAGATTACTGTGACCTTCTCCTTATTCAGTCTGGTGAGCGGGACATCAGTGTGTCTGACTATGGAGTCACCAATGACTAGTGTGTCTGGCATTGTGTTTGGCCTTAAGGGCTGTGACTGCTTGACACTCTGACTGTGTGGTCTATGTGTTGCAGGTGTTGTGTTCTGAGGTGGTAGTTGTTTGGGTGTCTGCTTTGGTGGCCTCTGCTGTTTTGGTAGATTTTTGATCAGAGCCTCCGAGTATGTCTTTGTGTGTTTATGTATATGATTTGAGGTTGTGATGGTATTATGTGAGACTGGGTCTATAGTGTGTGTGGTTACCTTCTCCTCCTGTCTGGTCTTGCCAGTCCTATGTTGAGAGAGCTCAGCCTCCAGTTTGGCCATGTAGTTGCATCTCTCGCATGTATTTGTGTTTTGTGGGAGGAGGAGAGGGTTGTCTGTGTACATGAGGCAATTGTAACATTGCCTCAATATTCCCAGGTTCACCAGCTGAGCAGGAGAGGACATTAGCAACTGATCCCTCGACATGCTAGAAGGAATAGACCAAAAAACTTAAAAAAGGTTCCGGGGGATGTGGGTGACCGAGAAATGGGGTTTGCCTTTTTGGGGTACTATCTATAACAAGAGTGCTGTATCAAGGTGATAAGTACTGTAGGAGCAAGTGCTGGGCTATACAGATAGAGAATAGTCTACTTTGGAGTCAAGTAGAGATAATTTTTAGTTATAGGATACACTAATTAGAACAGTAGTATAGTTTGAGGAAGGTAGTTTTAAGGGAAAATTTGAAGAGTGAACTTTAGGTAGCCCGAATAGTTTAAACCTGATTAACTGCCGCTGCCCTAGTGTGCAACGCTGGCAGCTCCGCGCTAAAACGCGCTAAAGTGTGCTTTATAGCAGGGGGCTGGAAAAGACAGGAAATGACCCAAAATGGCCATTAAACTACAAGTTACTGCCTTAAACCACTCCTCTAAGGACAAACAGGCAGCTCAGTACTCCCCACTCTCACTGGTGAGTAAAGAAACTTCCCCCTGACCAAACAAGGAAAATGGAGAAACACGGGAACCAAGACAAAGCCCGTCTGAACTGTGATAGTCCCAGTCCGTCTGAACTGTGATAGTCCCAGTTGGGAGAGTGTCTTGAAAGGCCTGTAACACTAGGATGACAGCTTTCATTTCCAAGACATGGATATGCATATTGGCCTCTTCGGGGGACCATGTGCCTTGGACTACCCTTCCCAAGAAATGCCCACCACCTGATGTCAGAGGCATTTCTGGTCACTATGGCTTTGGGCTGAGGGAGAACAAAGGGATGGCCTTCTTGTATTTGACTGGAGTGAATCCACCAGAGAAGATAATTCTTGCAAGCTTGAGTTACCTTAATCGGCCTGGATAATGGGTGTTGGAGAATAGATCACTGAGTTGCAAGTGTCCATTGGAAGATTCACATATGGAACCTGGCCAGCAGTACAAGAGTGATTGCAGCTGACATGGATCCCAAAATCTGAAGTATCACATGCACTGGAAGAGAGGATTTCTGAATAATATGTTTGACCTGGAATTGAGTGGTTTGAATCTGAGACAGAAGGAGAGAAGCTATTTGGTTGTATTGAAATGAGCACCAATAAATTCCAAAGTCTGACTTGGATTGAGTTGAGATTTGTTGTAACTGACAGATATCCCCAGATGAGAGCACATCTGGAGTAAGTAGTCCCTTGCTTGAATTAGTTGATGCCTGGTTGGAGCGGTCAGGAGCCAGTCATCCAGGTATGGAAACACTTGGAATCCCAGTAGTCTCAGGTGAGCTGCCATGCACTTGGTGAGCACTCTAGGGGCTGTGGTGAGACCAAAGGCCAGTGCTCTGAACTGGTAATGACTGTCTCCCAGCCAGAATTGTAGATATATTTTAGATCACCTGCTCATTTTGATATGATATTACGCATCCTGAAGATCTGTCGAGCATATCCAGTCGTCCTTGTGCAGTAAAGGCAGAATGGACTGAACCAGGACCATCTGGAACTTTGTATAGTGAAATGATTTATGTATTTTGCTGAGATTCAAAATTGGTCTCAAGTCCCCTGTCTTTTTTTGCACTAAAAAGAATTTTGAATAAGTTCCAGACTTTCTCTGGTCTGCTGGGACCTCTTGGATGACTGTTTTTTATAGCAGCTTTTTTATTTCTAGTGATGCTGCTTCCCTCTGACTAGGTGGAACATTGGGGATTTTCTTTGAAACTTATGGAGGACGATGGGAAAATGGTATGATATAACCTCTGGATATTATCCTCCACACCATGATTTGGATCCCTCTTGGAAATGCACTGTTTTATAGCAGCTTTTATGCTGTAC